>NC_090371.1:253351424-253494325 GCF_036365525.1 Heterodontus francisci | reverse complement strand
TTAACAATTCAAATAGTGTTCCTTACGATGAAATTAATATGTTTCCATTTGGCAGGTGTGGTTTCCGTCACAAGCGTTTGATTTGGCTGTTTTCGGTTGGGTGAAACTTTTAAAATAATATGCTGCGACCTGTGGCGTGACGGGAACTGAATTAACAGTGTGTTGCTCCCGCTATGGTTGTAACATGAGGAACAATTCAAAAACCTCTGTTACCAGCAGGTATGTCATGTGACCCATCTCTGTTTGTAACAGCAACTTCTGGAGGGGTCTTTGAACTTCAGAGCCCATCAGATATGCTTGGTCGGGGGATCACTAATCTCACTAATTAACTCAAGGTGCACCCCCATTGTTCCAGCTAGACTGGGTAATTTCCTTCTGTCTCTCAGCCAGCCCTGGTCTTCTCAGGAATGCAAATATACAACCATTGTTCAACTGTTCAGTTTTGCTTTTTCAAAAGTCATTTGTAATGTCCAGGTAAAAAAAAAAGTTTTCAGTAGTATTCCATATGACAAAATTAATATTTCCATTTGGGCATGTGAGATTTCCGCCACAACCTGAATAGAAAAAAATTGCTGGGCTACAGGAAAATGGCAGGAGAGTGGGACTAGTACAGTTGCTCTTGCAGAGAGCAGTCATGGACACAATGGGAGGAATGATCTTCTTCTGTGCTGTCACCATTCTATCATATTACCCTGCTCATAGACTAAGTATCAAATTTGTGGAAGCTCAAGTCTCTCTACATCAGCCTTTTGACAATTAGCCATCTCTAGGCCTATATTTGTAAACTAACAACCTGAAGAATCTGTAACAAAGCACTCATCTCCAAATTCATAATTATAGTGTAGTAAAATTTACCGATTATCAACAGTTTCAGAATCTGAACCCGGGTGTGACTACTTAATAGCTAGTCATGTAACCAAAGCAGAAAAACTAGAGAGTGTTTTATTATTTTTAAATGGTATATATAAAATAATACTATGGAGTTAGTTGAAGGAACTTTCTCCATTTTTTCCTTTCATCTCCAAAGGTGCCTCATCCACTACAGTTCTATTGGGGCCAGTCACATGGCCCATCCTCATGAGAACCTGAACAGTGTAAGGCAATAAGCTACAAAAGTAAAATAAATCATAATAAATACTAATCTTGCCCTAATGCAATGTCAGCACACTGTACTTCCAATAATTATCAAGAGCATGACTTCTGGCTGATTTTTTCTTTTTCTGAGCTAGGCATTCTGAGCTACTGGTCACACACAAACAGTTGTCCTGCCTGAAATCAGCCAACAGGATTGCCTTCACTGGTTTGGACTGTGCACTCAAATCACTGGTAAAAGTCAGTCAAGGGGGAGCCCGTTCCTCACATGCTCATCATGCAACATTGCTATATAAAGTAGATATCAAGAATGTTATCTTTCATTTTTCTATAAAATTACAGTTGCTCACTGTAGTATTCTCCGATATCAAGTATTAACTGTGGGAACATAATAAAATACAAATAGAGTGATACAATTGTAGTTAATTTTTATGCACTCATTTGTCAGTTTATTAATGTCTCTTGTACCTAGCCATAGAATTTTAGAGGATAGTAGAGCCTACTCTATGACCCACAAGCCTCTTCATAAAAACAATTCTCCTGACCTCTCCCTTTGTTTTTTTCTCATGAATTTAAACTTACGCGCTCTAATTACCGACTCATTGACCAATGAAATGTTTTTCCTCAATTTACCTGATCAAAACCGCTCAATTCCAAACACCTCCAACAGTCACATTGCAATCCCCCTGGGGCTTGACATCTTGCCTAAAGGCACCCAAAATCAGACAACACTGCAACTGCATCCCAATCAATGCTTTGCACACATTTACATACATACCTCTTTAAGAACATAAGAAATAGGAGCAGGACAGAAGGCCATCGGCACCTATGAGCCTGTTCCACCATCGATAAGATCATGGTTCATCTTCTACCTCAAATACACTTTCCGCACTGTTCCCAAAATCTCTAGATTCCTTAGTACCCAAAAACCTATCGGTATCGGATGTGAATATGCTCAGCCATTGAGCATCCACAGCTCTCTCTGGTAGAAAATTACAAAGATTGACAACCCTTTGAATGAAGAAATTTTTCATCTCACCCCTAAATGGCCGACCTCTTATTCTGAGACTGTTACCCAAGTTCCAGCCAGGGCAAACAACTTCCCCGCAGCATCTGTCAAGCCCCTTAAGAATTTAATATTTCAAAGAGATTACCTCCCATTCTTTTAAACGCCAGCAAATAGACCTAGTCTACTTAATCTCTTCTATTAGGATAATCCCTTCATCCCAGGAATTAGTCCATCTATGGCAAGTATATTGATCCTTGGGTAAACTGTACACTGTACTCCAGGTATGGTCTCGCCAAGGCCCTATACGGTTGCAGCAAGACTTCTTCACTCAGATACTCAAATCTGTTTGTAATAAAGGCTAACATCCCAATTGCTTTCGTATTGCTTGCTGTATCTGCATGCTAACTTTGTGATTCGCATACAAGGACACCCAGATCCCTCTGAATAACATTTCCCAGTCTCTCACCATTTAAAAAAACCTCTGCTTTTCTATTTTTCCTACCAAAGTGCATCACTTTCACATTTCTCCACATTATATTCCATCTGCCCCATTCTTGCTCACTTATCCTGTACAAATCCTTTTGCAGCTTCCTTGCATCCTCCCCAAGGCTTACTTTCCCACCTAACTTTGTGTCATCAGCAATTCAATCCCCACATCTAAGTCATTGATATAGATTGTAAATAGCTGAAGCTCAAACACTGATCCTTGTGGTACCCCACTAGTTACAGCCTGCCAATCTAAAAATGACCTGTTTTTTCCTACTGTTTTCTGTCTGTTATTCAATCCATCTAATATATTACCCTCCAATCTCATGAGCCCCAATTTTGTGTAATAACCTCTTGTCCGGTACCTTATAAGATGCTTTTTGAAAATCCAAATACACTACAACCACTGGTCCCCCCTTATTTACCCTGTTAGTTATAACCTCAAAAAAGATTTATCAAACATGATTGCACTTCCATAAATCTGTGCTAACACTGCCCAATCATATTTTGACTTTCTAAGTTCCCTGCTATCATGTCCCCAATATTAGTTTCTAGCATTTTCCCTACTACTGATGTCAGGCTATCTGGCCTTTAGTTCTGTGTTTTCTCTCTCCCTCGTTTCTTGAATATTTGGATTACGTTTGCTGCCTTCCAATCCACGGTGAGCATTCTAAGATCCAGGGAACTCAGATTAAAACCAATGCATCCACTAACTCTGTAGCAACTCTTAAAATCCTAGGATATTGGCCATTAGGTCCAGGGATTTGTTAGCTCTCAGTTTCATTAATTTGTCCAGTACTCTGTCTTTACTAATATCCTTAAGTTTTTTTTATTTTCACCCAACACTTCATTCCTTATTTCTGGAATGTTCTAGTCTCTTCTACAAAGTTTTCATTTAATATTTCTGCTATTTCCTTATTCTCAGTTATAATTTCTCCTTCTCTGCCTGTGAAGGATCTCTGATTACTCCCACTAATCTCTTCCTTTTTACATACCCATAGAAGCTTTTACAATCTGTTCTGATGGGGAAACTTCTAGAAACAGTAATTCAGGATCAAATTAATAGTCACATGGACAAATGCAGGTTAATTAAGGAAAGCCAGCATGGATTTGTGAAGGGAAAATCATGTTTAACTAACTTGCTGGAAAATTTTTGAAGAGATAACAGAGAGGGTTGATGAGGTATACACAGACTTCCAAAAGGTATTTGATACAGTGCCGCACAACAGACTTGTGAACAAAATTATAGCTCATGCAATAAAAGGGACAGTAGCAACATGGATATGAAAGTGTCTGAATGACAGGAAACAGAGTAGTGGTTCATGGATGTTCTAGGTGTACAGGGCACAATTGCAAAATTTGCAGATGATACAAAACTTGGAATAATTGTGAACTGTATGGAGGATAGTGTAGAATTTCAAAAGGACCTAGATAAGCTGGTGGAATGGGCGGACAAGTGGCAGATGAAGTTCAATGCGGAGAAATGTGAAGTCATTCATTTTGGTAGGAATAATGTGAGGAGACAATATAAAATAAAAGGTACAACTCTAAAGGGGATGCAGCAGCAGAGGGACCTGGGGGTATATGTGCACAAGTCATTGAAGGTAGCAGGATAGGTTGAGAGCAGTTCATAAAGCATACAGTGTCCTAGGCTTTATTAATTGTGGCAAGAAGGGTACGTTGATTGAACTTGTATAAGACACTAATTCGGCCTCAGTTGGAGTATTGCATCTAGTTCTGGCGCCGCACTTAGATGTGAAGGCATTGGAGAGAGTGCAGAAAAGATTCATGGGAATGGTTCCAGGGATGAAGAACTTCAGTTTTGAAGATAGATTGGAGAAGTTGGAACTCTTTTCCTTGGAGAAGGGGAGGCTGAGAGGAGATTTGATAGAGGTATTCAAAATCATGAGGGGTCTGGACAGAGTAGATAGAAAAAAACAGTTCCCACTGATGAAAAGGATAGAGGGGGGAGAGGACACAGACAAAGTGATTGGCAAAAGAATCAAGAGCGACATAAGAAAAAACTTCCTCATGTAGCGAGTGGAATGCACGGCCTGAGAGTGTGGTGGAGGCAGGTTCAATCAAGGCATTCAAAGGGAATTAGACTGTTATTTGAAAAGGAAGAATGTGCAAGGTTACGGGGAGAAAGCGGGGGAATGGCACTAAATGAATTGCTTATTCAAAGAGCTGTTGCGGACACAATGGGCTGAATGACCTCCTTCTGTGCTGTAACAATTCTGTGATTCTGTTTTTGTCACTAGCCAGTTTACTCTCTATTTTCTTTATCAATTTCTTGGTCATCCTTCACTGGTTTTTAACATCTGTCCAATCTTCAGGTTTACTATTCTTTTTGGCAACTTGCAAGTCCCCTTTCTTGAATTTAATACTAACGTTAACTTTTCTTGTTAGTCACGGTTGGACCACTTTTTCCAATGGGATTTTTATTCCTTAAGAAAACATATAATTGTTACAAATTATAAATTAATTCTTTAAATGTTTGCCATTCCACCTTCACATCTTTTGATCTAGTTTCCCAATCTACCTTAGCCAACTCACTCCTCATACTTACATAGTTTGTTTTACTCAGATTTAAGATCCTAATTTTGAAATTATTTAAGTCACACTCAAACACAATATAAATCTCTGTCATATGATCACTTTTCCCCAGAAGTGAGACTGCCCCAGATCAAAGTATCCAGATAACTCTCCCTGATGCCCTGCAATGTCTCCACTTCACACTCCAGCCCAACAATTCTGAGATGCAGACACTTACTGCATATATGGTTGTCCAGGATCGCGATGCTCTCCAAACTCCCACATGCTGCAGTTTGCTTTTCTACTTTCTACCTCTAGTTATAAAATCAAGCAACCTTTTTTTTAAAAATCAAGTTGCTTAATCAACTTGTCCTCCCACTCAATGTATATCTGAACCCTAAGTATCCATGCTCTTCTACTCCTTTTAAAGTTTTGTCAGAGTATATGTTCACTCATTATTTGTCCTTCCAGAAGATACATTTGTGCACATTAAATTTCATCTGACATTTAACTGCCCAAATTGCTTTCTGTCTTCTTCAATTAAGCATCCAGGGACACAACTGTTTACATCCCTCCAATCTGAAAAAAACATCCATTATTGCTCCTCATTTCGATCCCTGAACCAATTCTCTAATTATGCTCCCACACTCCCACTAACGTACAGCATAACTTTATTATTAAAACAGAAAGTGCTGGAAATACTCAGCAGGTCTGGCAGCATCTGTGGAGAGAGAAGCAGAGTTAATCTTTCAGGTCAGTGACTCTGTTCTGTGTTCTGACAGTGCTCTGATGAAAGGTCACAGACCTGAAATGTCAACTCTGCTTCTCTCCAGATACTGTCAGACCTGCTGGGTATTTCCAGCACTTTCTGGTTTTATTTCAGATTTCCAGCATCCGCAGTATTTTGCTTTTAATCAAACCTTCTCATGTAGCACATTAACACATTTTGAAAATGCTGATGCACAACATCCATGATATTTCCTTTAATACACTTCTTTGTATTATCAAAAACTCCATTAAATTTGTCAGACACACATCTTGTTTTTTAAAAATATATAAATCCATGCTGGCTATCCTTAGATTATCCCATGTCTTTCAAGACATGTATTAACTTTATCCTGTATATAGCCTGTAGAAGCTTCACTTCAAATGTCAGACTGACTGATCTATAGTTACCTGACTTCTCCTTTTTTGAACAGAGGTTTATACTGGTCAAACTTCAGTCCTCATGTTTGAAGAATTTCAATTAACAGGGGACCATGCAGGTGGTTATAGTTTGTATATAATTTTCCTATTGACCCCAGTAATATTGCATTCTATTTGTATGGTAACAATGTAAACAAAAAAGGTACCTTAACACACGGGGCTGAATTTCATGAAGTCTCTGGCGTGAGGGTCCTGGCTGGGGGGGCCTGGAAAATTCTTCCAGGAGAACCCACCACAATCTCTGACACCGAGAAGGCCCTGCCACATTTTACCGGCGGTGGCAAGGCCTTGGTGCGGCCCCCCCGCCGTCTTCATTTCAATTTGGTAATGTAAGTTAATGCATGTAAATTAATTTACCTTGTTCCAGCGGCCGTCCCATGCCAATATTCCGGCCGCTGGCAGCAAATCCCGTGCCTTCAGAACTCCATTTGGAGTTCCGAGGTGTGACACTGGTGGAGAGGGGGGGGGGAAGGAGTGAAATTATCAGGATCGGGGGTGGCAGCGGGGAAAACACTTCATTGGCTGTGGGGATGGTGGGAAGGGGTTGATGGGTAAATGTAACGCGGTGTGGGGGGATGGGGGTAAAGTTCGGGTTGGGAATAAAGTTCATTTGTGATATAGGCCCATGAACAAACATGTGGGAGGGCCTCCAGCTTTTTTTTTTGAGGACAATGAACCGTTAAATAACTTTAAAAATGAAAAATGCTTTTAAGGGTTTGAAGCCCTTTAAAAACGGCGCTGGGGCCTGCGCGGTGGAGCCAGGTGCCATTGCCAAGGACAGAGCGGCCGCCCCCTCTGAGTCATCGGGGGCGGTTGTTCCACCCCCTCCATTTAAATGAGGCCCCGTGCGAAATATAGCAGGGGGTGGGAATCAGCGACAGCATATTCGCGTCTGAAGACTGCTGACAGCACAGTGTGCTGCAATTGCGGCACGCTCATAAATTTCAGCCAATGGTCTCTCAGAAGAGATCCAGGATGTAGGCTCACTTACGATTTTCTACAGAGTAAATTCCTAATCTCAAATATGGTATCATATGGTGTTGCTTGGTGATGGCTTAATGCTGGTCCATAGAGATGGAAATATTCAGCAGCCAAACATTCTCATCATTTTTGTGCATCTCCTAGCTGCACCAACAGAGTTCAGAGGGTAGGGAAGATGTATGGTGGGAAACACAATGATTAACAAACAGCAACCACAGTTGAAGCCAGGTGTTTATTTTGGGCAAGCTTTTTTATAGGTATTTATATATTAAGTCAATGGAATTGAATCTTTAATCTCCCCATCTAAATTTCTCAACACTTAGTTCTGCTACCCAGAGATGATCCTGTAAACAGCCAGTGCCAGTCAATGATCTTTGCATATGTATTTGCATTCTGAGCGTAAGCACATGTAAATGCCAACCAGTTTTACTTTTCCGCCATCGTAGATGTGCCCAGTGGAGGCTAGATAATGTCCCAAAGGGATGCGAATATTGAGCCAGTCACTCTAATTAGTTGTGTTGTATTTCATGAAGTTATGATTGACCCAGAACATCCTCCCCTAAACACTGGCAAGAGTGAAGCACTGTTCAGTTTTTGCCAGAAACTCCTCTCAATTCAACCCATTTTTTGGCTTCTTGCTGAGCCTGAATCTAACACTGTGCTGGACCCTGAGCCGGGCTTCAAACTCCATAATCAGCCCATCACCAAGATCACCTCTTTCCACCTACTTCATCTCCACTGCTACTGAAACCCTCAACCATAAACATTACACCACCAATAAAAACAAGAAATGCTGAACCACTCAGCAGGTCTGGCAGCATCTGTGGAAAGAGAAGCAGAGTTAATGTTTCGGGTCAGTGACCCTTCTTTGGAACTAGCAAATATTAGAAATGTCACAGGTTATAAGCAAGTGAGCCGGGAGTGGGGTAAGAGATAACAAAGGAGAAGGTGTAGATTGGACAAGGCCACATAGCTGACCAAGAGGTCACGAAGCAAAGGCAAACAATATGTTAATGGTGTGTTGAAAGACAAAGCATTAGTACAGATAGGGTGTTAATGAACTGAAGATTGAACAGCAGCAAGTACAAACATGAAAAAAAAAGTGGGTAAGCAAACTGAACAAACTGCAATGAAATGAAATAAACAAAAGAAAAAAAATTGTAAAAAATGTAAAAAAGAAGAACTAAAAATGAAAGTAAAATGGGGGGCCCGTCATGCTCTGAAATTATTGAACTCAATGTTCAGTCCGGCAGGGTAGTGTGCCTAATCGGGAACATGAGCTAGGTTTAGACCATCGTGAGACAGGTCAGTTTTTTCCCTACTGATGATTGTGTTGTTGCAATAGTAATCCTGCTCAGTACAAGAGGAATCACAGGTTCAAACAGTTGGTCTATGTACTTGGCTGACCAGCCAATAGTGCTAAGCTACCATCTGTGGGATTATGAATGATTGCCTCCAAGGCAGCATTTGACCGAGTATGGCATCAAGGAGCCCTAGCAAAAATGGAGTCAATGGGAATCAGGGGGAAACTCTCTGCCGGTTGGAGTCGTAACTAGCACAAAGGACGATGGTTGTGGTTACATAGAAACATAGAAAATAGGAGCAGGAGTAAGCCATTCAGCCCTTCGAGCCTGCTCTGCCATTCATTATGATCATGGCTGATCATCCAACTCAGTAAACTGTTCCCGCTTTTCCCCCTCATATCCTTTGATCCCTTTCACCCCAAGAGCTAACTTGAGGACACTAACCTGAAGAGTTCCTGCAGTGATGTCCTGAAACTGAGATGATTGACCTCCAACAACCACAATCAGCTTCCTTTGCGCTAGGTATGACTCCAACCAACGGAGAGTTTTCCCCAATTCCCATTGACTCCAGTTTTTCTAGGGCTCCTTGAAGCCATACTCTGTTAAATGCTTTCTTCATGTCAAGGGCAGTCATTCTCACCTCACCCCTTGAGTTCAGCTCTTTTGTCCATGTTTGAACCAAGGCTGTTATGAGATCAGGAGCGGAGTGGTCCTGGCAGAACCCAAACTGAGCATCACTGAGCAGGTTATTGCTAAGCAAGTGCCACTTGATAGCATGTTCGACGACCCCTTCCATCACTTTACCGATGATCGGGAGTAGAATGTTGGGGCGGTAATTGGCCGAGTTGGACTTGTCCTGCTTTTTGTGTACAGCACGTACCTGGGCAATTTTCCACATTGCCGGGTAGATGCCAGTGTTGTCGCTGTACTGGAACAGCTTCGCGAGGGGCACAGCAAGTTCTGGAGCACAGGCCTTCAGTACTATCGCTGGAATGTTGTCAGGGCCCATAGCCTTTGCAGTGTCCAACACCTTCAGTCATTTCTTGATATCATGCGGAGTGAATCGAATTGGCTGAAGACTGGCATCTGTGATGCTGGGGACATCAGGAGGAGGCAGAGATGGATCATCCACTCGGCACTTCTGCAAATGCTTCAGCCTTATCTTTTACAGTGACATGCTGGGATTCCCCTTTGCTGAGGATGGGGATATTTGTGGTTGTTAATTGTCCATCATCATTCACGACTGGATGTGGCAGGACTGCAGAGCTTAGATCTGATCCGTTGGTTGTGGGATGGCTTTGCTCTGTGTATCACATGCTGCTTGCACTGTTTGGCACGCAAGTAGCGCTGGGTTGTAGCTTCACCAGGCTGACGCCTCATTTTGAGGTATGCCTGGTGCTGCTCCTGGCAAGCCCTCCTGCACTCTTCAATGATGAAGGCTGATCCCCTGGCTTGGTGGTAATGGTAGAGCAGGGGATATGCCAGGCCATGAGGTTTCAAATTGTGGTTGAGTACAATTCTGCTGCTGCTGATGGCCCACAGCGCCTCATGGATGCCAGTTTTGAGTTGCTGGATCAGTTCGAAGTCTATCCCATTTAGCATGGTGGTAGTGCCACACAACACGATGGAGGGTATCCTCAATGTGAAGATGTAACTATATCTCCACAAGGACTGTGTGGTGGTCACTTGTACCAATACTGTCTTGGACAGATACATCTGTGACAGGCAGATTGGTGAGGACAAGGTCAAGTATGTTTTTCCCTCTTGTTGGTTCCCTCATGACCTGCTACAGACCCAGTCTAGCAGCTATGTCCTTTAGGACTTGGCCAGCTCGGTCAGTAATGGCGCTACCAAGCCACTCTTGGTGATGGACAATGATGTTCCCCACGCAGAGTACATTCTGCACCTTGCCAACCTCAGTGCTTCCCCCAAGTGCTGATCAACATGGAGGAGTACTGATTCATCAGCTAAGGGTAAGCGATAGGTGGTAATCAGCAGGACATTTCCTTGCCCATGTTTGATCTAATGCCATGAGACTTTATGGGGTCCGGAGTCGAACTTAAGGACTCCCAGGGCAACTCCTCCCGACTGTACACCACTGTGCCACCACCTCCGCATGTCTGTCCTGCCGGTGAGACAGGACACAACTGGGGATGGTGTTGGCAGTGTCTGGGACATTGTCTGTAAGGTATGATTCCGTGAGTATGACTGTCAGGCTGCTGCTTGACTAGTCTATGGGACAGCTCTCTCAACTTTGGCACAAGCTCCCAGATATTAGTAAGGACGACTTTGCAGGGTCAACAGGGCTGGACCGGTGCCCAGGTTGATGCCGGGAGGTCCGTCCGGTTTCATTCCTTATTGACTTCCTAGCAGTTTTGAAACAACTGAGTGGCTTGCTAGACCATCTCAGAGGGCATTAAGAGTCAACCACATTGCTATGGGTCCGGTGTCACACGTAGGCGAGACCAGGGAAGGACAGCAGATTTCATTCCCTGACGGACATTAGTGAACCAGATGGGGTTTTACAACAATCAACAACGGTTTCAATGCCATCATTAGACTAGCTTTTCAATCCAGACTTTTTATTAACTGAATTCCAATTCCACCTTCTGCCATGGTGGGATTCGGAACCATGTCCCCAGAGCAATACCCTGGGTCTTTGGGTTACTAATCCAGTGACAATACCACTACGCCACAGCATCCCCATTTCTATGGTTCTCCATCCTCCTCCATGTCTATACCCCAGCTCAAACACCCTGCTCTCAAGTCTGTGCTATACACATGCCCTCCCTCTATCCTACCACTAGCAGCATTACAGTCTTGCTGAATTGAATTTCCTTCCTAAACCTCTCACTCTTGCTAAGTTTCTCCCTACTTTTAAAAGCACTCTCAAAACTAACTTCTTTGACCATGCCTTCAGTCATCTCTGCTCACCTCTCCCACTTTCCACTGATCTGATCTGCCCTGTTTGTCAAATTGTTTCCTACACTAAATGCTCAAAACAAGTGTCAGTTATTAATGAAATATGCATCATGGCGGAATCAAACTCACCTGGGGGCAAATGCAGCTGCACGTAACTGGTGGCTGAATTTAATAGAAAAAATATCTAAACAAACCTATAATGCTTATTTGCACTCTCTTTATTCACGTACTTGACTACCCATGAGACATTTTGCACAGGACCAGAATCAGTGCTTGCCTGCTTTCACAACAGAGACAAAAATCTGATTTAGCAGGATATACAATTTAAATTAGAGTCACATTATGCTTTACTTTGTCCAATAGCGTAATCTAAGGCAAAAATAGTGCACCTTTACAAAAAGCCATTTTGGTCACTAAAACATTACCTTGTCAATGAATATGGGATAGTCTTTTGGAACCAACTGTTGACATTTTTCTCTGTTTCCTATTGTTTTCCTAAATTCAAACAATCTGCAATTTTAAAGAACAATTACAGTATTTTCAAAACTTTTACATCTTCTGCTTGTACACAATATCCAATTAAATACGAGTACCATATCTGCCAGAGTTATAACTACACGCACCCAAAGGTAAATATAATCTAAATTACAAGGAACACAAAGCTATTTCATTGCTTATTTAAAGCTGCAATATTAGAAATTTGATCATTGATTGTTATCAACTAACAGCTAAAAAATACAATGTTTGGCTTTATAATTTTTATGGCATTAAAAATCAAAGATTAAATCCTAGAAGTTTAAAATTAATATGAGCAATTTAAGTAAGCTTATGATGCCATCATATTGGAATACCCAATACACTGAAGCTAGCTGTAGTTCAGCCAACATTCTACTGAATTCCTAATCTTAACTACTAATCTATAGACAGGCACTGAGTATACATAAGATATTTTCCATTCACGATTCTCTTTTCTTGACTGCTCACTCATTCATACACACACACACAACGTGGCTGATTTGAACTGTATCTGAGGAGGCTTTGCAGGCACAGGAAGCAAATAAATAAACAGGTTCATCACCCTACTGCATGAAGCCTTCCATCTCCTCTTTCTACAAGTAACTACAGCAGTTTTAGTGCTAATACCTGGCACTGCTGTAGAATTATTCAGATGGAAAGTATTGAAAAAAAATGAAAGCTCGACATGCTGCATGTGTATACACGATGCAGTTTAAAACTTCTTAAAAATTCCTCCCCACCCCACACCCAAATATGAACAACTGCTCAGGATCCAGAGTCATAGAAAATGGCAAAGCCAGTGCAGGATTGACATAGGAAGAACAAGAGGACTAAGAACACCTGAAATTGTACCACCCACTACAAAATCTCTAAATCAGGTAAAAGAAAATAATTTCACTTCTCTAATGTGGTGTAAAGAATGTAGCAGTGTATAAGACAGTAACTCAACTTAGATGCTCACAAGTCATCAGGTCAGCTCATTCGTCAGGTGACAGACTTCATATCACAGATCATATATCCTTTATTTATAAGGAAACTTTTTTTAAAAGGTTACATTTAAAATTTGTTTCTCTTTCTGTTTATCAGAACAAACATCAGCAGCAAATTCTATCTTCACTTCCATTATTCTTTAGTCAAGACGAGCAGCCAGTCCGAGAAACAAATTTATCCAGACGCCAATTAAGACTTATAGCAGCTGAAAGGTGATATGTTTCAACGTTGCTGAAAAGAATGGCATCATTTCTTTCCCTATATCACGAGGACCCAAACACTGAATTTGAATACATAGACTAGCTTCAAAATCAATCCCTCAGAAGAAATATTGGACTACTAGGTCACCTTCACAGTGCAACACTAAAATAATTTTAAATGGAAGTCAGAAACAGTACCTTCTGAGATCATCCGGCTTTCCCCATCCTTGAATGAAAAGTTTTGTTAGAAGGAATCGCCTGTACAGAATGTCCAATTTACTGACACCCATCCGAAGCAGCAATTATTCAAACAGCATCTAATTAAAGAAGGAGACATTGCATTTTTAAAATCAAAAAGGATCGACATTAAGGATATTATAAAAAATGGCTACCGTAGGCAAAATGATTAAGAAAAATTCAAATCAAATCTAATTCTTCCGCAGACCTTGTACAATGGTCAAGCTGAAATCTCTGGCCCTTTACAGGTTATATGTATTCTGTAATAGACTACCACACTTACTTAACACAAATTAAAATACTGTATAAACACACAAGTTCCCAAAGAAAATACAGAAATTCTACGTCTCTTAACCTTCCCAAACCCCGAAATGACAATAATCATCTTGCCCCATGGAGCAGCTGATTACCTCAGTTTACATTTATCCATTTATTAGAATTTTACAGCACAGAAGTAGGCCATTTGGTCCATCATGCCTGTGTCAGCTCTTTGAAAGAGTTATCCAATTAGTCCCAATCCCCTACTCTTTCCCCACAGCTCTGAAAATTTTACCTTTCTGTACATATCCAATTTCCTTTTGAAAAGTTACTATTGAACCTGCTTCTCCACCCTTGCAGACAGTGCATTGCAGATCATAATGTGCTGCATTAAAAAAAATCCATCTTGCCTCTGTTTCTTTTGACGATTATCTTAAATCTATGTCCTTCGATTACCTACTCTGCAGCAGCGGGAGACAGGTTTTTTAAAATAATTCATTCATGGGATGCAGGCGTCATTGGCAACGCCATCATTTGCTGCCCATTCCTAATTGCCCTCGAGAAGATGGTAGTGAGCCACCTTCTTGAATCGCTGCAGTCCATGTGGTGTAGATATACACACAGTGCTGTTAGGTACGGAGTTTTAACATTTTGGCTACGATTTTGTTAAAAATATATGCAATAGCAGGATTAGGTCATATGGGCCTAGAACCTCCTCTGCCATTCAACATGACCTTTGACCTGAACTCTACTTTCCTGCATCATCCACAATTCCCTTGATACTGTGTCCAAAAATCTATTGATTGGAGTCTTCAATATACTCAACGACTGGGCATTCACTTCCTCTGGAACGGAGAATGCCAAAGATTTACAACTCTCTGACTGAAGAAATTTCTTCTCATCTCAGTCCTGAGACTATGACCCCAAGGTTTAGATTCTTCAGTCAGGGAACAACTTCCTCTTAGCATGTACCTGGCCAAGCTCTCTCAGAATTTTATGTGTTTGAATGAGATCACCTGTCATTTTTCTAAACTCGAGAATATAGACCCATTCTACTCAATCTCTTTTCACAAGATAACCAACCTTCTCATCCCAGGATCAATTGAGTGAACCTTTGTTGCACACCCTCTATAGCAAGTATTTCCTCTCTAACTGTAAAACTGTAAACAATATTCCAGATGTGGCTTCACTAAAGCCTTATATAATTGCAGCAAGACTTACTTACTCGTATACTCCAACCAAAGGTATTTCTGATGAAAGGTCACAGACCTGAAACATTAACTTTGCTCCTCTCTCCACAGATGCTGCCATACATGCTAAGTATTTCCAGCACTTTGTTTTCTTTCAGATTTCCAGCATCTGCAGTATTTTGCTTTTATTTTAGGATAAGAAAGATATTGCCTACAAATCTTTTCAAACATTAAGATTTTTAAACTCAACCTATTAAAGACAAACAAATTGTATCTTTTTTTCTTTCCAGATGACTGTTTAGTCTCAGCACTACATTCTTCTAAAGTTATCAGAACTCCTATGAAGTACCACGTACAATTATGAAAGGAAACTATTTTGCTTTCAGATGATACTCACATAAAAGCAAGCAATATAGTAACACAGACTGCAGCTATAAATTTATTTCCAATGATGAAAATGCCAAAAAAGGATTTAAAACAGGGTTCTCATTGTCATGCACATGTACTTGGCTAATGTAAAAAAAAATCAAAAAACTTTTATGACATCTCTTTCCCCATCTTCCAGTTACATTTTTCCATCCGTTTCCCCAAGAAAGAGAAAACCACCACAGCCAACTGTAATCTTATCTTTTATGTCTTGAAAGTCCATTGTGGATAATCTCTTCAGGTAACACTTTAACCAATTAAAGCAATAGGATACTTGATTAATAAATCCAGAAAATTTGACAGTAAAATAGTACTCAATAATTGAAAGCAAAATTATATTTAAACTTGGGCAATGTAACTTTACAGCTCTAGCAGGTGCGCAGACTGGTTGAGCTTGGTCACAGAGTGACGGCTCCTCTCTCTTCAGTCTTGATACCTCGTCAAGTGGAGAACTTGGCTGATGATCTGTGCCTTTACATCCGAGGTCTTCTAGTGTTTCTGCGCATTGAAACCACACAAGACCCCCGCTTTTAACCCCTGAATGGCCATCACACCACCTCAGAGTCAGACTCTCTTAAAACAATAATTGGTTCTAGCTGTTGCGAGGTAAATTTAATTGGTTCTTAATGATGTCTTTCACTAACAGCCACCTGGCCTCAGAATCTCAGAAATAAATACAATGGAGTGGTTTCACACCATCTCTAAATCTGATCTTAGACAAGTTTTCTATTCATTAAATCTACTCTTGAAGGACACGAAGTACCATCTCATGGGCTTTATCAGGGATTCCCAGAAAGCTCCATTGTTCGAACTGAGCTGAAGCTGCACTCTCACACAGACACAGAAACTTACAGTAATTAGATTTAACAAACTTTAAATGAAAACCCATTCTTTCTAAAATGATTATTAATTCATTAGTTATAACTCAATTAAGGTTCATTACCTGTACAATCATCTATTTCATGATGGAAAGCTACTTATTAAAACAGAATACAAAAGTTAGGACTGAAGACAAAATGGCTTCTTTGGTCACGTTAATTATAAAATGGCTTTCTTTACCTAGTCATTACAGTGGATACAATATAAAAATGGTCAAGTTAAACTTGAATCTAACTACTCAAACACATGCTCTCTGCTAAATGGACACAGTCACCACTGGATTACCCTCCCACGCGCTGAAGCAACATTTGCACACTAGCATTTCCCTTCCTTACTTGCTGGCTGGTTGACCATCACCAACACCACCACAACACCCATCCCCTTGGAGGACTATTAGCAACCTCCTGGTGAGGCAAATGTTTACTGCCATCTCTCATCTCTGTCTTTCCAGTTTCTCTTCTTCCCCTTCTCTCACTTGATCCCGAGCTTCCCATCCCCTGCTGCCATCCTTAGCTTGGTTCAATTAATTCCTTACCATCCCCAAATAAAAATCAAATGGTCTGTCAAGTTTCTCCATGAATACCTACCCTTTTACCTCCTCTCTATCCAAGGCACCAAACACTCCTTTCAGGTGAAGCGGCAATTTACTTGTACTTCTTTCAATTTAGTACACTGTATTCGCTGCTCACAGTGCGATCTTCTCTACACTGGGGAGACCAAATGCGGATTGGGTGACCGCTTCGCAGAACATCGCCGCTCAGCCCACAAGCATGATCCCAAGCTTCCGGTTGCTTGCCATTTTAATTCACCTCCTTGTTCTCATGTCCACATTTCTGTCCTCGGCCTGCTGTAGTGTTCCAGTGAACATCAACGCAAGCTCAAGAAACAGCACCTCATCTTCCAATTAGGCACTCTACAGCCTTCTGGATTCAATACTGAGTTCAACAATTTCAAACCATGAGCCCCATTATTTTTTGTTTATTCATTTTTTTTTTAATATATGTTTTCTTTAATTATTTTTTAACCACATGTTCGGCTTAAACTTGTTTTTCATGTTTTTGTTTTCGTGCAGAGCTGTTAATTATTCTGCCATTAGCACTCTCTCTGGACTCATGCTTTGTCTTTTGCTACAACCATTTAGCAATCCATTTGCATTCTGTTTCATGACATCTGTCACTTAATCTCTCCCCCTCCATCCTATCATAGTCCTTCCTTCTTGTTCTTTTTCCCCTTTCACTTGCTCAAAGATTGTAAAATTTCTAACTTTTGCCAGTTCTGATGAAGGGTCACAGACCTGAAACATTAACTCTGTTTCTCTCTACACAGATGCTGCCAGACCTGCTCAGCATTTCCGGCATGTTGTGTTCTCATTTCTTGATGACGTAACTACTTCACACAATCGTCCTCATCTGCTCCAACCCACCAGCCATCCAATCTCCCGAGAGAGATGAAAAACCTTAGTAAACAATGCTTCACCTGAAAAGTGCCTTTTGACCTTAACTCTCCCTGTGGAACTGCATGGGAGATTGACTAATGTCTTGCAAATTTTGCAATTTGCAGTCTATTGCATAACAAAATTCATTTCCAACAGTAAGAGAAAAGTAAATAAAATCATCAAAATCTACCAATAAGAACAGGAGCAAATCAAATCCTCTGAATATTTTTTGAAAATTCTGACTAGATTCCCCAATAAATTAAGCACCTATTTCTGGAAATACAGTTTGCGACATGATAGACAAAAAAAACTATGAAGTTTACTAGGACCTATACATGAAACTTGAGCCTGGTATTCCTGCAAGTACCAACACTATTAGCTACAGCTTCTAGCATGCATCTGTGCAAATGCCTGGTGATTGACACCATTTACAGAGCAAGTCAGAACTTGACGTTTGTATACCCGGCCCCACTGTCACATTGGTGCACCAATGGGAAATTGCTGACAAATACTGAAGATACTGAAGGTCAAATAAATTGCTTCTTTCAAATGAAAACAGCATAAAGCATAAACTTTAATGTGTTTTGGACAGGAAAAATATCTATACCAGGAGTTAATGGTTTATTCAACTTATGCTTACTGAAAGATATGTATTATTCTAAAGAGGTTCAATTATTAACACCCTCTGTCAGAACAGCACTTAGGTTTGTTTTTTATTCCAGTTTACAGGCCCAGATTTAGGTGTCATCCATGTCTTTGTAAACTCTCGATTTTACTATTTCAATGCTCTCCTGGCCAGCTTCCCATCTTCCACTCTACATAAATTTGAGCTGATCCAAAACTCTGCAGCCTGTACCTTAACTCTCACCAAATCCCGTTAGCCCCTCACCCCTGTGCTTGCTGGCCTACATTGGATCCTGGTCTGGTAATGCCTCAATTTTAAAACTCTCATCCTTGTTTTCAAATCCCTCCATGGCCTCACCCCTCCCCATCTCTGTAACCTCTTCCACTCTGCAATGCTCCAAGTTCTCTGCGCTCCTTCAATATTGGCCCCTTGTGTATCTCTGGTTTTAAATCGTTTCATCAATGGTGGCTAAGTCATCAGCTGCCCAGCCTCTAAAAGCTCTGTAATTGCCCCTCTAAACCTCAACCATCTCTACCTCACTCTCCTGCTTTAAGACATTCTTAAACCTACCTCTTTGACTAAGCCTTTGATCATATGTCCTAATATCTACTTAGATGGCTCAGTGTCAGATGTTGGATTATGCTCCTCTGAAGCGCCTTGGAACTCATGACGTTAAAGGTGCCATATAAATGAAAGATCTTGTTATTACCTGGAGATCCTTATCCCACTACGTTCTTACCAAATTCGATCAGCAATTGAACATATTGCCACTTTTCCCCCATTCCATACATTTTTCTCATGGATAAAGTAATTATGCAGCCAAATGATCCTACTACAGTTGAAGGAAAAAGTAGCATGGCAAGGACCTGGACAGGTACAAATCACTATGGGATTGAAGTGAACCCAATTGCACTCCAAAAGTCATAGTTATACAGCACAGAAACAGGCCCTTCGGCCCATCATGTCCATGCCAGCCATTGAGCACCTATCTATTCTAATCCCATTTTCCAGCACTTGGCCCGTAACCTTGTATGCTATGGCGTTTCAAGTGCTTATCTAAATACTTCTTAAATGTTGTGAGGGTTCCTGCCTCTACCATCCCTTCAGCCAGCATGTTCCAGATTCCAACCACTCTCTAGGTGAAAAATGTTTTCCTCAAATCCCCTCTAAATCTCCTGCCCCTTACATTAACTCTATGCCCCCTGGTTACTGACACCTCCGCTAAGGGAAAAAGTTTCTATCTATGCCCCTCAGAATTTTGTATCCTTCAATCAGGTCCCCCCCTCAGCCTTCTCTGCTCTAAGGAAAACAACCCTAGCCTATCCAGTCTCTCTTCAAAGCTGAAATGCTCCAGCCCAGACAACATCCTGGTGAATCTCCTCTGCATCCTCTCCACTGCAATCACATCCTTCCTATAGTGTGGCGACCAGAACTGTACACAGTACTCCAGCTGTGGCCTAACTAGCGTTTTACACAGCTCCATCATAACCTCCCTGCTCTTATATTCTATGCCTCGGCTAATAAAGGCAAGTATCCCATATGCCTTCCTAACCTTATCAAACTGTGCTGCTGCCTTCAGTGATCTATGGACACTCATTTGGAGTGCTTTTCCAGTTATCTACAAAATTTGCCAACCTCAAGTGCTTTCCAGTTAGCCCACATGCTCCCTTACCTAGCCCAAGTACTCATACCACCGACTATCGCCAGACACCAGTGCAATGAGGTCCAACCTTCACCCCACTCCTTCCCAGAACATCTCACCTCCACAAGCTCCCTACCAAATTCTAATCCCAATCCCTTTGTTTACTCATTTCCTCTCACCCAGCTACAGCCCTGTCTCTAGTACCACTTCCTTTCTCAACCAGCTACGTTGTAGCATATCTCTGGCAGCTGTTCAGCAAACACAAAGTTGCCTCTCATTTTCCTGTGTGGAAGAAGTTAGAGTCAGATATTGAACACTTCATTAAAGGGACACAGATGAAAGGGAAGAGACTTAGAGAATGAGAAAAATGTGTGACAGCAAGAATGAAATATAGATGATTAGTTTTTGTCTATAAGCAATGCCATGATTGACATAGCTACGATATTCAAATCTTTAAAATCACTCCAAAACCCTGAAGCCTAAACCAATGGAACTTCATGCAGAGTGTATGGCTCATTGGGTTTGAAAATACATTGGTGACAGAAAATGTTTTGCTTTTCTTTACCATGTCTCATACTAAAACATTTAAAAACCTGTTTTGCGTTTTAAAAGTTTCAAACCACATGATCAACCTCTCATACGCAGCATGCTGTAGACAGAGCTAAAAGATCCCACAAGCAAACAGATCAGATTGAACTTCTGCAACCCTACCATGTCCAGTCATGACTGGTGGATGACAATTAAACAAACAACGGGAGGAGGTGGCTGCTCCACGAGCATCCCCACCCTTGCTGATGGTGCAGTCCAGCACTTAAGTGCAAAGGAAAAGCCTGAAGCAATTGCCTTCATCTTCAGCCAGAATGAATGATCTATCTCCCCGCTCCTCCGGAGGTCCACATCATCACAGAAGCCAGTCTTCGGCTAATTTGATTCACTTCATATGATATCAACAATTAGCTGAGAGCACTGGATAAAGCAAAGGCTACGGGCCCCGACACCATCCCGGCTGTAGTGCTGAAGGGTTGTGTTCCAGAACTAACCATGCCTCTAGCCAAGCTGTTCCAGTACAGTTACAACACTGGAACTGACCAGACAAAGCAGAAAATTGCCCAGATATGTCCTGTCCACTAAAAGCAGGACAAATCCAATCCAGCCAATTACCACTCCATCAATGAACTCTGAATCATCAGCAAAATGATGGAAGGGGTTGTCGACAGCACTATCAAGCAGCACTTACTCGCCAATAACCTGCTCACAGAAGTGGTTTGGGTTCAGCCAGGACCACTTGGCTCCAGACCTTATTACAGACTTGGTCCAAACATGGACAAAAAAAGAGCTGAATTCCAGAGATACGGTGAGAGTGACTGCACTTGACATCAAGGGAACATTTGACCAAGTGTGGCATCAAGGAGTCCCAGTAAATTTGAAGTCAATGGGAATCGGGGGAAAACTCTCCATTGACTGGAGTCATACCTAGCACAAAATAGTTGTTGGAGGCCAATCATCTCAGCCCAGGACATCGTTGCAGGAGTTCCTCAGGGCAGTGTCCTTGGCCCAATCATCACCTTGGCCCAAGCAGCTGCTTCATCAATGACGTTTCCTCCATAAGGCAAGTTGGGATGGTCACTGATGATTACAGTGCTCAGTTCCATTGACAACTCCTCAGATAATAAAGCAGTCCGTACCAGGATACGAGATCTGAACAATATTTAGGCTTGGGCTGATAAGTGGCAAGTAACATTCATGCAACATTTAACTGGATTACCATCATTGAATTCCCCACTTTTATCTCCTGGTGGGGGTCACCATTGACCAAAATCTTAACTGGATCAGCCACATACATTGTGTGGCTACAAAGGTCAGAGGCTGGGTATTGTGCAACCACCGACTCCCCAAAGTCTTTCCATCATCTACAAAGCACATACCAGGGGTCTAATGAAATATTCTCCACTTGCCTGGATGAGATCACCTCCAACAGCTCTCAAGAAGCTTGACACCATACAGGACAAAGCAGCCCACTTGATTGGCCCCTCATACACCAGCTTAACCACTCCCTCCCTTCACCACTAGCACACCATGGCTACAGTGTGCACCATCTACAAGATGCACTTCAGCAACTCGCCAAGGCTTCTTCGACATCACCTTCCAAATCCATGACCTCTGTCACCTAGAACGAAAAGGGCATCAGGCACATGGGAACATCACCCAAATGTTCCTCTCCAAATCTCACACCATCTTGACTTTGGCATTTAACTGCCATTTCTTCATCGTTGCTGGGTCAAAATCCTGAAACTCCCTAACAGCACTGTGGAACACCACATGGAATGTAGCAGCTCAAAGGGTGGCAATTAGGGATGGGCAGTAAATGCTGGCCTTCCTGGCAACACCCACTTTCCATGAACAAATAATAAAAGGAGACAATATAAAATTTATTCAGCAGTGTCAAGAATAGATTACATGCTCAAGTGCTGACAGTAGAGGGGCTTGAATCAAAGAAAGTTGCCAACTGAGCACTGATGACACTTAAATGTAATAAGCCTAATATACTAACTAAAAGATAATGTCACATAAATTTACTATGCGATTGAATTGAGGTGAAGTGAATGGAAGTGGTTTTCTATTCAATTTTCCTTCTTTTAACATTTAATAACTTGCCTCTACTCTTGACACTTCACCTAAAATGAACCAGTACAAAGTCATTTATGAATATTTTATAAGCCAGTTGTAAGGAAAGCTACAGATAATGAATTTGGGATCCAGAGTCTGAAATTCCTCCCACCACCATCTTAAGTTTGCCACGGGGATTTCCTCCTTTGTCCATTCTACTTGCTTATTTAAATGCTACCCTTTGGCAACATCATTCAGAGCACATGTTCAGGTATTTTTAGTGACACCCATTCCATGTCTCCACTTTTCCAGCAATCGCAACACTGCTGGGTTTTTGAATCTTTACCTCAAGATACTTTCCTTGTGCTCAGCGCCAAAGACTAGTTATAAGCAAGCACTGGTTCTCTAAACTGCAATGTACCTTTAGATGCTCAGTAATTGTAACAAATCAAGAGGTTAATCAGAAACCCTCGTTACTATGCTTGGCTTACTAGATACAACACGTGCTGATACATGATCTCCTTCACCCCAGAACACAGTGCAATAAACAAACTATGGTTAAGAGTATAAACTGCAAGCAAATTTATTAATGGCCAAGAAAACAGTAACAGACTAATAGCAGATTTAGAATAATAGACATAACCCGACTATTCTTCCTAGGAATATAAAAAATAAGTTGTGTCCCTAGCATTAAAATTGGATTGGAAACAAGGATCCTGACCATAACGTTACGTTGTTAACCTCCCACAATGTCTACTAGATCAACTGAAGCAAGTTTTTTTGAATTTTTTTTTTTTACTATATTTGACTTACTGGATACATCACGAGAAAGTCGGAATGGGATTAGGGCCACTCAGGGATAGACAGAATAAAAAAAAAAATCACAGGCAAAGATGCTGAAATGGCATAAATATTAATAACCTTGCTTCAGTATTTACCAGGGAAACAGATCAGGTGGCCATGACATCAAAAGATGAGATTAGAAATGATATAACTGCACTTAAAATAAAAAAAGAAATATTAAATAAACTTATCAAACTTAAAGAGGATAAAAACCCGACTCCAGTCAGAATGCATCCACGCATTTTAAAAGAATTTGAAGATATGGCAGAGGCAGTATTACAGATGTAATTCATTAGAAAAAGGTATAATGCCAGAAGACAGGCAGATAGCTAGAATCATACCTATATTTAAAGCATATAGAACCCACTCGGGGAACTACAGACCAGTCTGCTTAACATCGGTGATAGAAAAAAATAACAGAATTCCTACTGAAGGAGAAAATAGAATATGTCTTGTTTGACCACCCTCATTGAATTCTTTGAAGAGGTAACAGGGAGTAGACAAGGGTATTGCAGATGATATAATTTATCGATTTCAATAAGGAACCACATAATAAACGAATATGATCAGATTATGCAGAGTCACAGGACAAGTAGCAGAATGGATAGCTAGCTGGCTGCAAGACAGAAAGCAGAGAATAGGGATAAAAGGTAGCTATTCAGAGTAGCAGAAGGTAGCAGGTGGGGTCCCACATGGATCAATATTGGTACCACAGTTGTTCACAATTTATATTAACAATTTAGACTTTGAAATCAAAAAACTATTTCTAAATTTGCGGATGGCACCAAATTGTTTTTGGGGCAGGGGGAAGATAGTCAATACTGAGGAGGACTGCAACAAATTACAAAATGATGTTAATAAACTTGCAGTACGGGCATATAATTGGCAAATGAATTTCAAAACACATAAGTGTGAGGTAGTACATTTTGGTAATAAAAATGAGGTCACACATTACTTGGGAAATAGGAATCTAAATAGGGTAGAGCAGGAAAGGGATTGGCGAGCACAAATCACTAAAAAGTAACAACACAGGTTAATAAGGCCCTAAGAAAAAAAGCAAACAAAACACTGGACTTTATTTAGAGGGACAGAACTGCAAAGCAGAAAAGTTATACTAAACTTGTATCTACCTTTGGTTAGACCACACTTGGAGTACGGTTTAGTTCTGGCTGCCATATTATAAAAAGGATATGGAGGCACTGGGGAGGGTTGCAAAAAATGATTTACAAGGATGACAAGAAAGGCAAGGATTGTAAAGATCAGGAAAGGATGAACAGGCTGGGTCTCTTGTCTCTTGCAAAGATAAAGCTGAGATGTGACCTAAAAATTATGAAAGCTTGTGTTGGAGCAGACAACAGAAATAGTGTTTCCATTTGTGGGGAGGAGCAAAACTAGAGGTCATCAATATAAGATAGTCATCAAGAAATTAAATAAGGAATTCAAAAGAGACATCTTTACCAAGAAAGTGGTCAGGATGTAGAACTTGTTAGCACACAGAGTGGTTGAGACAAATAGTATAGGTGCATTTAAGGAGAGGCTAGATAAGCGTATGAGGGAGAAGGGAATAGAGGGTTATGCTGACAGAGTTAGATGAGGAAGTTTGGGAGGAGGCTCAAGTGGAGCATAAAGCTGGCATGGACTGGTTCAGCTGAATGGCCTGTTTCTGTGCTATATGTTCTATTTAATATACTTTCTAATGCCTAGTGAACAAAGGAAATTGTGTCATCCTGTGGATGTTTTACAACTTGTCATTTATAACAGTTCTGCTTCTCAGAAACCATCACAGGATACTTTGCCTCTTTGCCCAATTCAAACCTACATGTGAACAGCTTACTGGAATTTTTGTTGACACACTTAATAGCAGTTGAAACAATCGAACAGATACACTGTGACAGTCCTTTGAAATCAAATGAATAAAACACGCAGATAAAGAAGAATGTAATTTAAAGCTTTTACTTTATAATACCTGCAAGAGTAATAGCATCTGTTTCCTGGCTGCTGTGGATCCAATACTGTTATTTTCTTTAAATTAACTTGGTTTTTTAACCACAGAAGAACCAGAACAAAAAAAAAAAAATCTGTGGTCAAAAACAGTACATTTTGTCTTAACCTTTCCAATGTTAATATCTGGATGAACTGAAATTTCTGAACTCAATGTCAGCAAAATCAAAGCCACCCACTTCAGCTCCTGCCAGCATCTATGCACCTCTAGCAAACATTCCAGGTTAAGTCCCGAGACACACGACACTCATACCATTCAACTCCAAACTCAGCCTCCTTCCCCACATCCAGTGCATATCTAATCTGAAAAGCATCTCCAGTCTCCAACGCTATCTCTCCCTCACTGCTGCTGAAACTCCAATGCGTGCCTTTATCACTCTGAAGTTTGATTTCTCCAACACTCTCATTGCCTTCTCACCTCCAGCTTCTGAAGTAGATCAATTCAGAATCTACAGCGTCACCTGTATCAAATCCAGCACTTGTGTTAATCCTTGTTTCCATCCCCTGCCCCTCCAGCAAACTAACTTCAGGATCCACACCTTCAAGTTCCTTCACAATTTCATCTGACACTAGTTAAGTTATCTTCAGCTCTATGACCCCACACATTCCCTCAGATACCAGTTTACTCCCTAAAAACAAAAAAATGTTAGAAACACTCAACAGGTGAGGCTGCATCCGTGGAAAAGGAAAAAAAGTTAATGTTTCAGATGTATAACCTTTTGACAAGTTTTTTATTTATTTATTGATACAGCACTGAAACAGGCCCTTCGGCCCACCGAGTCTGCGCCGACCATCAACCACCCATTTATACTAATCCTACATTAATCCCATATTCCTACTACATCCCCACAATTCCCCTACCACCTACCAATACTAGGGGCAATTTATAATGGCCAATTTACCTATCAACCTGCAAGTCTTTGGCTGTGGGAGGAAACCGGAGCACCTGGCGAAAACCCACGCGGTCACAGGGAGAACTTGCAAACTCCGCACAGGCAGTACCCAGAATCGAACCCGGGTCGCTGGAGCTGTGAGGCTACGGTGCTAACCACTGCGCCGCCCCACAATGGGTTTTATATCTGAAACGTTAACATATTTTTCTCCATAGCGGTTACCTTATTTGCTACGTGTTTCGGATTTCCAGCATCTGCAGTATTTTATTTTACCAATTTACCTATTGCTTGCTGCTTCCTCATCCACAGCCACTCAGTCCCTGCCCTCTGCAAATTGCTCTGAATATCGACACCTGGTGACTCATTTCACTGCTTTTTAAAGCCTACATAAATATTTTCTATTCAACAATTTTATTCAACTTGTCTATTTCTACTTTATTTCCTCACTGTCCTCCACTGTAAGCCACTCATATTTATCCGTGAGGATGTCATAAAAATTCAAATAGTTATTAAACAACATGTACCTAAAGAAATTCCACATTAGAAGTGTTCTGAGGTAGAGGAGGCCTCACTTCTAAAACTGTTTAAAATGCTCTGACTAGTTTGAATTTAAATTACTTAATAGAATCAGAATAGTACAGTACAGAAGTCCATTTAACCCATCAAGTCTACACTGGCTCTTTCGAAGAGCAGTCTAGATCGTCCCATTGCCCTGTTCTTCCCCATATCCCTGCAATTTTTCTTCCCTTGAACTATTCTTCCAATTCCCTTTTGAAATCTCCTATTGAATTAGTATCCATCACCCTGATCAGGCAATACATCAATGTTGCTGCTAACCTGCATACATGGCAGGTACCGCACAGGCCTTGTCCAGGTTCAATACTGCAGTGAGGCCATGCAAAGAAATTTAAAAGTACTGTGCATTGAAAAAACTGGCTGCGCACTACAAAATTTTACAGGGACTATTCCAATGCATTCCAAATCCTAACCACTCATGTTGCCTTTGGCTCTTTTGTCAACCACATTAATCTGTGCCCTCTAGTTATTGACCCTTCACCCATTGGAAAGTTTCTTTTTATTTACTCCGACTAAACCCTTCATAATTTTAAACACCTCCATCAAACCTCCTTAGGTTAGCCCTAAGGTTAGCAAATTTTCCAGTCTATCGATGTAACTGTAATCCCTCATCCCTGGAACAATTTATCCTGCATCCTCACCGAAGCCTTCACATCCTTCCTGAAGCGTGTAACCAGAATTGGACATAATACTCCAACTGGGGCTGAACTAGTGTTTTACATAAGTTTAGTGTAACATTCTGCATTTTGTACTCTATGCCTGTTAATAAAGCTCAGGATTCCATTTGCTTTATTAACCTACCCAGCCACCTTCAAAGACTGTGTGTGTACAAATACACCCAGGAATCTGTATTCTTGCACCCCCTTTACAACTGTACCATTTAACTTGTATTGTCTCCCATTCTGCCATTTGAAAGAAAAAGCAAACGTGCATTTATATAGTGACTTTCACAACTCAGAACATTCCAAATTGCTTCACAACCACCAAAGTAATTTTTTTTTTTTACAAATGTAGTAACTGTTGTAATCAGGAGAAACATGGCAGCCAATTTGTGCACACTAAGATCCTACAAACAACAATGAAGTAAATCTGTTTTAGTGCTGTTGGCCAAAATATCAAGAGAACTCCCCTGCTCTTCTTCGAAAAGTAGCAGGCAATCGTTCACATCCACATTTTACATCCATTGCTCAACTGCACCCTCACCTCAACCTTCGATGCTCTCGTCCCCAGTAAAACCATTACTCTCCCTCACCCTGGCCATTGCCCTTGGTTCTGCCCTCATCTCCACTCTCTTAAGTCCACGGGACGCAGACTTGAAAGAAGATGGCAGACATCTGCTTTAGCCATCCAGCGCCAGATCTGGGTGGACCACTTAAAACAATATCAGGTCCTACTCTAATCTACTAAAACTGCTCACTATTTCAGGATCATCCTGAAATGCAAAGGTAACCCTGGCTTTTCTATATGCAATCTGTCTTCTCAAACTCCTCTCCTCTCCACCTCCAATAAGTGCAAAAAGCTCAAGGACTTCTTTCTTTGTCACTAGTATAGAGAACATCTGATAAGCCTTTGCCAAATCCCTCCCACTCGCCCACCTGGCCAAACTTTCTCTAATGCTTCCCCTCTGCTCTCGCCCCGAACTTGCACCTTTCTCTAGTTTCACTATCTCCCCTCATGTCCTCTCGGAGCTTATTTTGTCCAAGACTGACCCCCTGCTCCCTCGATGATATGCCCACAAAACTGATCACCCAACTTCACCTCTTGGTCCACATGTTAGCCAATATTAACAGTTCTCCCTTCAGATGTTGTACCTCTCGTCTTTAAATCTGTCATCACCTCTCTCCCAAAAAAAACCTTGATCCTACCGTCCTGAATCCAACCTCCCTTTCCTAAGTCCTTGACCGTGTTGTTGCTTCCCAAATCCATTCCCATCTTTCCTAAACCTCCACATGTGAATCTCTCCAATCAGGTTTCTGCCCCGCCGCAGTAACGAAATAGCTCTTACCAAAAATCACAAATAACATCCTATGTGACTGTGACAAAGGTAAGCGTTTCCTCCTCGTCTTATCTGCAGCCTTTGACATGGGTGACCCCACCATCCTCCTCGAACACCTCTCTACTGCCGTCCAGCTGGGTGGGACTGCTCTCACCTGGTTCCATTCTTATCTAATCAGGCCAGAGACTCACTTGCAATGGTTTCTCTACCTGTTCCTGCACTGTTACCTCTGGTGTTCCCCAAAGATTTTTGTTTGGCCCCCTCCTATTTCCTATCTACATGCTGCCCCTTGGTGATAATCATCTGAAAACACAGCCTTAGTTTTCACATGTACACGGACAACACCCAGCTCTATCTCACCACCACCTCTCTCCATTCCTCCACTATTGCTGAACAATCAGACTGCTTATTCGACATCCAGTACTGGATAAGCAGAAATTTCCTCCAATTAAATATTGGAAGACAAAAGCCATCGTTTTCAGTCCCTGCTCCAAATGCCATTGCCTAGCTACTGACTCCATCTCTCTCCCTGGCAACAGTCTGAGAATAAGACAGTCTGTTCGCAACCTTGGTGTCATATTCGACCCAGGGATGAGCTTCCGACCTCATATTCACTCCATCACCAACACCGCCTATATCCACCTCCAGAAGAGTGCCCAACTTCAAACCCATCTCAGCTCACGTGCTAATGAAACCTTCATCGATGCCTTCATTATCTCTAGACTTGACTATTCCAATGCACTCCTGGCTGGTCTCCCACCTTCTACCCTCCGTAAACTTGAGGTCATCCCAAACTTTGCTGCCCGTGTCTTAACTCATACCAATTCCTATTCACCTATTACCCCTGTGCTTGCTGACCTACACTGGCTCCAAACCAAGCAACGTCTTGATTTTAAAATTCTCATCCTGGTTTTGAAATTCTTTCGTGGCCTAGCCACTCCCTATCTCTAATCTCCTCCACCCCACAATGCTCCACGATATCTGTGCTCCTCAAATTTTGGCCTCTTGAGCATCCCCAATTTTAAATGCTTCACCATTGGTGGCCATACCTCAGTTGCCTTTGCCTCAAGCTCTGGAATGCCCTCCCTACACACCTCTGCCTCACGTTCCTCCTTTAAGATACTCCTTAAAATGTACCACTTTTACCTTTTTGGTCATCTGACCCAATAGCTCCTTATGTGGCTCTCTCATTTTGTTTTAATAATGTTCTTGTGAAATATTTGGGGACATTTTATTACATTAAAAAGGTCCTATATAAATCTAAGTTGTTGCGAGGACAGAAAGCCCAGTTTTAACATCTCATCTGAAAGACAACAATTCCAATAGTGCAGCATTCCTTCCTTCCTGCACTGATGTGTCAGCTTAGATTATGTGCTCAGGTCTCTGGAGTGGTGCTTGAACCCACAACCTCCTGACTTGGAACAACAGTAATACCACTGAGGCACAGCTGACATCTTTAGAAAACAAAAAAATTAAATAAAAACCATGTAATTTTGTTGAGACCGTTAAACTTGATACAATAGAAACAAACATTATTTGTTATTTGAAATTAATCCAAGATGTAAACATTAAGATTTTAACATGCTAAGAGTGATTCCTTCTGTTCAAGTTTAAGCCTGTGTAGGTGTTCTCCATTGTCATGAATTGGAGTAGTTTGTGAGGGAACATAAGCATAAAAGGTCACAAAGTATGCATTTCTTGTTTACACTAAGCTAATATTTTGACCCCCACCAGGAGCTTTGCAGCAATACTTTGCAAATAATATATTTTATTTTTTCCATAAAATCTAAACTTAGATACCCATGAAAACGTTTTGAAAATATTAACCCTAGCGCTCAACAACCATTGAAAAATGGCCAATTTTGTCAATTGGAATAAACTTCAATGGCGATAAACATAACTAGAACAATGTAACCTTTAACCTCGGTTTTTACCCCTTTAAATCCAATCAGTATTATTTGCTAAAATAAAAACAATTACCAAAACACATTAAAATTCTGCAGTGTGTCCTATGGAGCTCCCGCTTTAAGTCAAAGTTTTGTCCAAAACAGTGATCTCCTCCTTCTCTGGCAACTCGTTACCATCAGCCTAGACTGGGCTGAACCAGGCCGGACCATACAGGTACAGATCTGCAATTCAAACGGACATCATTGAACAACTCGCAGCGGCGATCAGATCACCCTGGGCGAGCCTAAATCAAAAGGCTAAGTAAAATAACTCAACAGATGGCTGCACGTTGGCGCTCCCTTAATTAACAGATCGATCTATCTCTGTATCTCGCTCACATACCCTGCACGTTCACACTAAACCAAGGCTTCGCCATCTTGCAGCCACCATACTCAGCAACCACCCAATCAGCGCTCAGAACGGCCGCCACTTATAGCATCGCGAGAGCAGGGCCTAACGCAATCAGTGGGTGCAAGAACTCAGGTCATTTGTGCTATGGCAATTAGTAGATATTCCTATTGGTGAGGAAGGATATTCATCCCATCTTAATTCATCTACCCAGAGATCCCAATGCCCCATCTTATAACCATCCAGGTGTTCCTTCATTGATCCCATGGTTTTGACATTCTTACTTATCTCAAAGTCTATTGTATATGCTGCGGAGTCCTGTGTAAAGAATTTCCCAATATTTGTACTAAAATTGCTTGTCTGAACCTACGATTCTTACTTTGAATCTTGTAGATTAATTTAAAGTAATATTTCACCGTAATATTTTCTACACCCTTAACAATCCTCATAAAGAAGCTTCTTTTTCAGGCTGAAAAGCAGAAGATTTTCAAGTCTTCATAACTCAGACTCTTGCCATTGGTCGTTGTCTTCCTGGTTCTTCTCTGCATTGCTTCTAGAATTTGAAAATCTTTTTTTCTCAAAGCAACAGTATTCAAAGAGTGGTTCAACTGGCAGAGTGTACAGTTTGATTATTACTTACTCTGACGTTTATTCTCATTTTTACGGATGTCCAATCTCTCCACACCTCCATCCCCAACTAAGATGGTCTGACAGCTCTCCGCTTCTTCCTTGAACAGAGGCCCAACTAGTCCCCATCCACCACCACCCTCCTCCGCCTGGCTGAACTTGTTCTCACATTGAACAACTTCTCCTTCAACTCCACTCACTTCCTTCAAATTAAAGACGCTGCTATGGGTACCCAGTTATGTCTGCCTTTTTGTGGGGTATGGTAAACATTCCTTGTTCCAGTCCTACTCAGGCCCGCTTCCCCAACTCTTTTTCCAGTACATTGATGGGATTAGAATGGGTGGCTTGTTTTTTTTTTTAGCTGGTGCAGACACGATGGACTGAATGGCCTCTTCTGTGCCACAACTTTTCAATGGTTCTATGTTCTATGATCCGTTGGTCGTGGGATCGCTTAGCTCTGTCTATCGCATGTTGCTTATGCTGTTTGGCACGCAAGTAGTCCTCGGTTGTAACTTCACCTGGTTGACATCTCATTTTGAGGTATGCCTTGTGCTGTTCCTGGCATGCCCTCCTGCACTCTTTCTTGAACCATGGTTGGTCCTCCAGCCAATGGTAATGGTAGAGTGGGGGATATGCCAGGCGATGAGGTTACAGATTGTGGGCGAGTACAGTTCTGCTGCTGCTGATGGCCCACAGTGCCTCATGGATGCCCAGTTTTGAGTTGCAAGATCTGTTCAAAATCTATCCCATTTAGCACGGTGGTAGTGCCAAACAATTCAATGGAGGGTATGAAGACGAGACTTCGTCTCCCCAAGGACTGTGAGGAGATCACTTGTACCAATACTGTCATGGACAAATGCATCTGCGACAGGCAGATTGGTGAGGACAAGGTCAGGTATGTTTTTCCCTCTTGTTGGTTTCCTCACGACCTGCCGCAAACTCAGTCTAGCAGCTATGTCCTTTAGGACCCGGCCAGCTCAGTCAGTAGTGGTGCTACCGAGCCACTCTTGGTGATGGGCATTGAAGTCCCCACCCTGTGTACATTCTGCACCCTTGCCACCCTCAGTGCTTCCTCCAACTGGTGTTCAACATGGAGGAGTACCGATTCATCAGCTGGGGTGGGGGGGGGAGGGGGTAGGTGGTAATCACTAGGACGTTTCCTTGCCCATGTTTGACCTGATGCCATGAGATATGGGGTCCGGAGGAATGGAGTCCAATCTTGAGGATTCCTAGGGCAACTCCCTCCCGACTGTATACCACTGTGCCGCCACCTCTGCTGGGGCTGTCCTGTCGGTGGGGCAAGATATACCTGGGGATGGTGATGGCAGTGTCTGGGACACTGTAAGATATGATTCCGTGAGTATGACTGTGTCAGGCTGCTGCTTGACTAGTCTGTAGGACAGCTATCCCAACCCTGGCACAAGCCCCCAAATGTTAGTAAGGACGACTTTGCAGGGTTGATAGGGCTGGGTTTGCCGATGTCGTTTCCGGTGCCCAGGTTGATGCCGGGTGGTCTGGTTTCATTCCTTATTGACTTGTAGTGGTTTGATGCAACTGAGTGGCTTGCTAGGCGATTTCAGAGGGCATTTAAGAGTCAACCACATTGCTGTGGGTCTGGAATCCCATGTAGGCCAGACCAGGTAAGGACATTAGTAAACCAGATGGATTTTTACAATAATCGACAATGGCTTCATGGCCATCATGAGACTAGCCTTTAATTCCAGATTTGTTAATTGAATTCAAATTCCACCTTTTGCCATAGTGGGATTCAAACCCATGTCCCCAGAGCAATACCTTGGGTCTTTGGGTTACTAATCCAGTGAAAATACCACTACACCACCACCTCCATTCCAGCAAAGATCACGGAACTGGTTGACCAAGACATCATAGAGCCAGTTGAAGGACAACACAGAGATCTTCATTAGAGAAGGAAGCTGAATCATTCGTGCGGTTTATGGCAGTTCATGCTACACCAAGAGCAATCACAACTAGAGAGATTGAAAGAGAGTCAGATAAAGATCCAGAATTGAACGACATCAGACAGAGAATCCAAGTTGGAAGTTGGGAGAATTGCTCATTCAAAACATACATTGTTATATGAAATGAACTGTGGACAAGTGAGAAGTGTATTCTCAGAGGTAACAGATTTATAGTGCCACAAAAGCCTGGGCCTAGATTAGTGATGCTAGCTCATGAGTGTCACTTGCGAGTGGTTGGTGCCAAGCAAAACGCAGTATAGTGTCCAGAGATGGAGAAAGATGTGGAACAGTTTGTCAAAACATGTCGTGCATGTCAACTTGTCAGTAGACCCAATCCACCAGAACCAGTACACAGTACACTGTTACCGGCTGGACCATGGGAGGATGTAGCAGCTGACTTCTTATGTCCATTTCCATCAGCAGAGTCTATACTAGTGGTGATTAACTATTACAGCCGTTATTATGAGTATGTGGTAATTAAGTCTACAATGGCAGAGAAAACGGTGTTTGCATTGACTGAAATATTTGCAAGGCATGGTCTACTAGTCACTTTGTATTCAGGCAATGGATCACAATTCATTTCACAGATCTTTGCAGATTATATGCAAGTCACAGGTATTCACCATTACGGAGTAAGACCTAAATGGCCACAGGCAAATGGGTAAATGGAAAGACAAAACCAATCCTTAGAGAAACGGATGAGGATTGCTCGGACTGAGGGTAAAGACTGAAAGGAGGTGGTGTTGTCATACATGGCGATGTACAGAGCAACTACAAACATGACGGATAAGAGCCCAGCTGGGTTGTTATTTGGATGCAAAATACGCACCAAGATACTAGAGCTGAGGGTCATTAGAGTTGATCAGGAGGTTCAAGATCATGATGCCGGGTGCTCCGGTTTCCTCCCACCTCCAAAGACTTGCAGGTTGATAGGTAAATTGGCCATTGTAAATTGCCCCTAGTGTAGGTAGGTGGTAGGAGAATGGTGGGGATGTCGTAAAGAATATGGGGTTAATGTAGGATTAGTATAAATGGGTGGTTGATGGTCGGCACAGACTCGGTGAGCCGAAGGGCCTGTTTCAGTGCTGTATCTCTAAATAAAATAAATAAAAATAAATAAAATGGTGCTGCAATGTTTTATGCAGACCACAGAAGGAGAGCTAGACAATCTGATGTGATGCGAGCTGATGAAGTATTGCTGAGATGGGAGAGTCCGAGTAAGATGGATGCACCATATTATCCCATGCCATACACTGTTATTGCCAAGAAGGGAAACAGTGTGACTGTGCAGTTGCCAGAAGGAGTACTGTATGACAGAAATTCTTCATGCATTAAAAAGTATCATGGTGACAAAGACACAGCAGATGAATCAGATGCAGGAGCTGAGGCTAAGCTGACATCCAGTATTCAGAGGTCCAAGCCAGTGATGCTGTTGGCAGACAGACAGCTTTCTCTCCAGAGGGGCCAACGACATTTCCTAATCCTAACGTAGTGACCAGAGTTCCTGAGACAACAGGAAGACCACAGCACGAGAGGAGACCACCAAAACGATATGAAGATTATGTGCTGTGATTATGTTCAAACATCATGGACATGTTTTGATCTGATAAGAGAGGAATGTCATGTTTGTATGTGTGGGCTTGAGCTTTAGAGAATATATGGTACTTTGAAAGGAAACTGAAAGTAGCTTTGTGCTTTGGGGAAAACACCTGACCTGGGGGTTGTTGTAAGGTCAGATAACCCTATGCTCCAGTAGTGAGAACTGTGAACAGAGCTTTACAGAAGACTTTAATAAAGCTTGTTAAATCTTGCTTGAAATTACAACTGTAACTTTAACAATGATTCATTTCAGCCTGAGATGTGACACATAGGACAACTCCCTCATCCCAGTTTAGTGAACCTTTGCTGTATTGCCTTCATTACAAGTATTTCCTTTCGTAAATGTGGAGACCAAAACTGCACACAGTACTCTAGATTTGGCCTCACCAAAATCCTGTACAATTGCAGCAATTCCCAATAAATGGTAGAATTTTGAAAAGCGTAGAGGAGCAAATGGACCTTGGAGTGCATGTTTGCAGATCTCTGAAGGTAGCAGGGCAGGTAGATAAAGTGGTCAAGAAGGCATATGGAATACTTTCCTTTTTTTGGCCAAGGTGTAGAGTATAAAGAGCAGGGAGATTATGCTAGAACTGTGTAGAACAGTTAGATTACAGCTAGAGTACTGCATACAGTTCTGGTCACTGCATTACAGGAAGGATGTGATTAAACTAGAGAGGGTACATAGGAGAGTTACGAGGATGGTGCCAGGAATGGAGAATTTTAGCTGTAAGGAAAGATTGGATAGGCTCGGCTCGTTTTCTTTGGAACACTGTAGGCTGAGGGGAGATTTAATTAAGGTGTATAAAATTGTGAGGGGCCTAATTAGAGCAGAGAGGAAGGATCTTTTTTGTTAGCAGAGACGTCAATAATTAGGGGGGCATAGATTTAAAGTACTTGAGGATTAGAGAGGAGTTCAGGGGTAATTGTTTCACCCAGAGGGTGTTGGGGGTCTGGAACACAATGTCTGAAAGGATGGTAGAGGCACATACCCTCATCGCATTTAAAAACACTTGTTAATGCACTTGAGGTGCCGTAGCCTACAGGACTAGGAACCAGGTGCTGGAAAATGGGATCAATCTCTTTTCAGCTGGCATGGACACAATGGGCTGAATGGCCTTCTTCTGTACCATAAATGTTTCTATATTTCTGCCCACTTAACTTATTTGGCCTAACTGATTCTGTAACTTTAGAGCTTCTTCTTCCAAATTCACCTCCCCTTCTACTTCACAGAATCAGGGAATTGTTACAGCGCAGAAGGAGGCCATTCGGCCCAAGGTGTCTGCACCGGCTCTCCTAATGAGCATTTCACCTAGTGGCACTCCCCCGCCTTCTCCTCATAACCCTGCACATTCTTACTTTTCATATAACAGTCTAATTCCCTTTTGAATGCTTCAATTGAACCTATCTCCACCACATTCTCAGGCAGTGCATTCCAGACCTTAACCACTCGCTACGTGAAAAAGGTTTTCCTCATGTCGCTTTTGCTTCTTTTACCAATTACTTTAAATCTGTTTTCATCTGCAAATTTGACGACTTTGCATTGAGTTTCTGAATGCAGGTCATATATGCAAATTTGAAACAGTAGTTGTCCCAGCACTAAGCTGAGGTAACCCCACCATCCCCCTTCCCCCAACATAGTTCTCCTCACTCCGACAAAACTCTTTTAACATGTATTTGTTATTCCCTACTCTTCAGCCAATGTTTTACCCATTCTCTGAGTTTATCCAAAATACTCATTAATAGCCTTTTGTCTGGAACTGTATCCAATCGCTTTTTCAATTATAGGATTTAGATTAGATTGTTATTTCCTCAAAAAAGTCAAGGCGGTCAGGCATGATGCAGGTACAGTAGCTCAGTGATTATGGTACTGGACTAGCAATCAGAGGTTGAATTCATCAGGGTATATTCTAAATGGTGAAAAACTAGAAATTGCAAGAGCAAAGAGGTTATGGTGTCCATGCACACAAATTACTGAAAGGTAGTGAATAGGTACAAAAGCAAATTGAAAAGGTTAATGAAATATTGGCCTTTATCTCAAAGACATTGGGATACAAAGATGAGGAACCACAGAACCATAGAAAAAGTACAGCACAGAAGGAGACCGTTCAACCCATCGTGTCTGCACCAGCTGAATAAACTATCCGCCCAAACTAATCCCACCTTCCAGCACCTGGTCCATAGCCCCGCAGGTTACAGCGCCTCAGGTACATGTTCAGGTACCTTTTAAAAGAATTGAGGATCTCTGCCTTCACCACCATTCCTGCCAGCAAATTCCAGACACCCACTACCCTCTGGGTGAAAAAAGGTTTCCCCTCATGTCCCCTCTAATCCTTCTACCAATCACCTTAAATCTGTGTCCCCTGGTAACTGACCTCCCCGCTGGGGGAAATAGGTCCTTCCTGTCTACTCTATCTGGGCCCCACATAATTTTGTACACCTCAATTAAGTCACCTCTCAGCCTCCTCAGTTCCAGGGAAAACAACCCTAGGCTATCCAATCTTTCCTCATAGCTGCAACCTCCAAGCTCTGACAACATTTTTGTAAATCTCCTCTGTATTCTCTCCAGAGCAATTATGTCCTTTCTGTAATGTGGTAACCAGAACTGCACGCAATATTCCAGCTGTGGCCTAACCAACGCTCTATATAGTTCCAGCATCGCATCCCTGCTTTTGTATTCTATACCTCAGCCGATAAAGGAAAGCAATCCATATGCCTTATTCACCAATCTATCCATATGTCCTGATACCTTCAGGGACCGGTGGACATGTACTCCAAGGTCTATCACTTCTTCTACCCCTCTCAATATCCTCCCGTTTATTGTATATTACTTCGCTTTATTTGCCCTCCCCAAATGCAATAACTCACACTTCTCTGGATTGAATTCCATTTGCCACTTTTCTGCCCACTCAACCAAACCATTGACATCATTCTGGAGTCTACAGCTTTCTTCCTCACTGTTAACTACACGGCCAATTTTTGTGTCATCAGCACATTTCCAATCATGACACCCACGTTTATGTTTAAATCATTAATATATACCACAAACAGCAAGGGACCCAACACTGAGCCCTGTGGAACACCACTGGAAACTGCTTTCTATTCACAAAAACATCTGTCGACTACTACCCTTTGTTTCCTGTCACTGAGCCAATTCTGGATCCAACCTGCCACCTTCCCCTGTATCCCATGGGCTTTCATTTTACTGACCAGTCTGCCATGCAGGACCTTGTCAAATGCCTTACTAAAATGCATGTAAACCACATTGACTGCACTACCCTCATCAATCCTCTTTGTCACTTCCTCAAAAAACTCAATTAAGTTAGTAAGACATGACTTTCCCCTAACAAATCTATGCTGACTATCCCTGATTAATCCGTGCCTTTTTAAGTTACAGTTTATCCTGTCCCTCAGAATAGATTCTAACAATTTACCCACCACTGACTGGCCTATAATTACCTGGCTTATCCCTCGCACCCTTTTTAAACAATGGTACATCGTTCCCAGATCTCCAATCATCTGGTACCTCGCCTGTATCTAGTGAGGATTTGAAAATGATCCTCAGCGCATCCACTATTTCCTCCCCGACTTCCTTTAACAACCTGGGATGCAATTCATCTGGTCCTCGCGGTTTATCCACTTTCAGGGATGTCAGACTCTCAAGCACTACCTCTCTCATTATGCTTATCGTATCTAATATTTCACACTCCTCTTTATCTACAATGTCTGCATCAAACCTCTCCTTTGTGAAGACAGAGACAAAAAACTCATTAAGAACCTTGCCCACATCTTCTGCATCCACGCACGAGTTCCCCTGTACATCTCCGATAGGCCCTACCCTTTCCCTAGTTATCCTCTTGCTCTTAATGTACTGATAAAACATCTTCGAGTTTTCCTTGATTTTACCTGCCAATAATTTTTCATGTCCTCTCTTTGCTTTTCTAATTTCCTTTTTTTACTTCACCCCTGCACTTTCTATACTCTAGGCTTTCTAAAGTATTAAGATATTTGTGATAGTCATAAGCTTTTTTTTTTGCTTTAACTTACCCTGCAAGCTTTTAGATAACCAGGGGCTCTAGATTTGGCAGTACCACCCTTAATCTTTGTGGGGACATGCCTACACTGTGACCGTAATATCTCACTTTTGAATGCCTCCCACTAGTTTGCCACTGATTTTCCTTGAAGTAGCTGTATCCAGTCCACTTTCGCCAGGTCACCTCTCAGTTTCGTAAAATTTGCCTTCCCCCAATTTTGAACCTTTGCTTCTGTTTTATCTTTGTCCTTTTCCATGTTTACGCTAAAACTAACTGTATTATGGTCAGTATCTCCAAAATGGTCACCCACTGTTACTTCCTCCACTTGCCCAGCTTCATTACTGAAGACTAAATCTAGAATTGCGCCCCTTCTCGTTGGGCTTGTTATCTGCTGGCTAAAAAAGTTCTCTTGAACTTCGTGAATAGGAAATAATGCTTCAGTTGTATCGAGCCTTGCTGAGACACCATCTGGAGTACTGTGTTCAGTTCTGGACATTGCACATCAAGAAGGATATATTGACCTTGTGGACAGTACAGTACAGATTAACCAGAATAATACTGGGGTTTAAAAGGTTAAATTATGAGAACAGATTCCATCAACTTGGCTTGTATTGCCTTGAGTATAACAGATCGAGAGGTGATTTAATCTCGGTGTTTAACATGGCAAAAGAATTCAATAGGTTATATAAAAGAGAATCCATTTTCTCTAGTGGGGAATCCAGAACAAGAGGGCATAAGCTTAAAATTACAGCCAGGCTATTTAGGAGTGAAATCAGGAAGCACTGCTTCACAGAAAAGGTAGAAAAAAATCTGGATCTATTCCCCTGAAAGGCTGTGGATGCTGGTCAATTAAAGCTTTCAAGGCAGAAATTGATAGATCGTTGTCAGCTAAGGGTATCAAGAGATTTGGGTCAAAGGCAGATAAATGGATTTGAGGTACAGATCAGCCATCATCTAATTTTAGATTTTAGATTTAGATTTAGAGATACAGCACTGAAACAGGCCCTTCGGCCCACCGAGTCTGTGCCGACCATTAACCACCCATTTATACTAATCCTGCACTAATCCCATATTCCTACCACATCCTCACCTGTCCCTATATTCCCCTACCACCTACATATACTAATTGAATGGAGTAACAGGCTCAAGGGACTGAATTAAAATATAATTGATATAAAAATGGTTCAGATCCTATAAGGTTAATTGGTGAGGATCAAAACAAAGTCAGAGAAAATTGACTGACAGTGTCAGCATATAATATTCCACTGAAAAAGAACTAAAGCATTTACTAAATAAAAAAGCAATGCTATTAAAGATCTTGAATGCCAACACACTGCAAAAATAATGAAACATGTAACTTTAGAGAATGAGAGATAAATTTGATTGCAAATGTCAAGGAAGCAGCCTCTATGGGCTGCTGTCCAACATATGTATGCTGTGTTTGTGATTTCCCCACATAGTAGAGTAATTTTCAACATGGCTACCTGTGCAGTAAGCTACTGGAGCGGATCTCCACCCTTTACAGCATTCACCTGATTTTCAGTTTTGCTTCCAATGGAATGACAGTTACCCTCAGTGAGTTTCTGACCTTAGCTAGGTCATGAAGGATAAGCACCAACCAGCAATTCCAGGCTCCAATGTACCGTACATGATAATGACTGCTACATGGTGCAAGTTACTGGCTGTCTGGTTCCCCATCCTCCAGAACATACTGAACCCTCCCACTCAGTATCGTTGTGGTTAAAATCAAAAATTGAACAAATCGCAAATTGAACCTGTATCACCTAATATTCTGCATTATTCTATTGTTGCCCCGTGGGAAAATCATACGCATCATTGATGTTCCATCATATGAATATATTATACAAATTGCATAAAGGATATCTGGTCAAGTTAATTGTGCATTATTTTTGTTTTAGTGAAGCTTGTTCTGTAATATTGTTTCACTGCCACAGTCCCAAAATCCTGGAACTTTTAACTTGCAAATTTAAGAACGATCATTTGTTGAGATGCCAAGATACTGGAATTCCAAATGTTAGCTGCTGATGATATAGTTGCTTTGGTTTTCTGTTGCCATTCAGTCCTTTTCTAACAGCATTTCCTCATTCAAACAGTCTTACATTCTCACTAAGTGGATTACGTTGATTATTTTATGCCATGCTGAGTTAACATAAATAAACTGTGATCATCCTCTTCTTCTTCTTTGGCCTCCTTGTTTCGAGAGACTATGGGTAAGCGCCTGGAGGTGGTCAGTGGTTTCTGAAGCTGCACCTGGAGTGGCTATAAAGGCCAATTCTAGAGTGACAGACTCTTCCACAGGCGCTGCAGATAAAATTGGTTGTCGGGGCTCTTACACAGCTGGCGCTCTCCTTGCGCTTCTGTCTTTTTTCCTGCCAGCAGCTAAGTCTCTTCGACTCGCCACTCTTTAGCCCCACCTTTATGGCTGTCCGCCAGCTCTGGCGATCACTGGCAAATGACTCCCACGACTTGTGATCAATGTCACAGGACTTCATGTCACGTTTGCAGACGTCTTTAAAGCGGAGACATGGGCGGCCGGTGGGTCTGATACCAATGACGAGCTCGCTGTACAATGCGTCCTTGCGGATCCTGCCATCTTCCATGCGGTTCACATGGCCAAGCCATCTCAAGCGCCACTGGCTCAGTAGGGTGTATATGCTGGGGATGTTGGCCGCCTCGTGGACTTCTGCATTGGAGATATGGTCCTGCCACCTGATGCCAAGGATTCTCCGGAGGCAGCGCAGATGGAATGAATTGAGACGTCGCTCTTGGCTGACATACGTTGTCCAGGCCTTGCTGCCGTAGAGCAAAGTACTGAGGACACAGGCTTGATACACTCGGACTTTTGTGTTTCGTGTCAGTGCGCCATTTTCCCACACTCTCTTGGCCAGTCTGGACATAGCAGAGGAAGCCTTTCCCATGCGCTTGTTGAATTCTGCATCGAGAGACAGGTTACTGGTGATAGTTGAGCCTAGGTAGGTGAACTCTTGAACCACTTCCAGGGCATGGTCGCCATTACTGATGGATGGAGCATTTCTGACGTCCTGTCCCATGATGTTCGTTTTTTTGAGGCTGATGGTTAGGCCAGATTCGTTGCAGGCAGCCGCAATCCTGTCGATGAGTCTCTGCAGACACTCTTCTGTGTGGGATGTTAATGCAGCATCGTCAGCAAAGAGGAGTTCCCTGATGAGGACCTTCCGTACTTTGGTCTTTGCTCTAAGATGGGCAAGGTTGAACAACCTGCCACCTGATCCTGTGTGGAGGAAAGTTCCTTCTTCTGAAGACTTGAACGCGTGTGAGAGCAGCAGTGAGAAGATCCCAAACAGTGTAGATGCGAGAACACAGCCCTGTTTCACGCCATTCAGGATAGGAAAGGGGTCTGATGAGGCACCGCTATGCTGAATTGTGCCTTTCATATTGTCATGGAATGAGGTGATGATACTTAGTAGCTTTGGTGGACATCCTATATTTTCTAGTAGTCTGCAGAGACTATGTCTGCTGACGAGGTCAAAGGCTTTGGTGAGATCTATGAAAGCAACGTAGAGGGGCATCTGTCGTTCGCGGCATTTCTCCTGTAGCTGGTGAAGGGAGAACAGCATGTCATTGGTGGATCTCTCTGCTCAAAAGCCACACTGTGCCTCAGGGTAGACATGCTCAGCCAGCTTCTGGAGCCTGTTTAAAGCGACTCGAGCGAAGACTTTCCCCACTATGCTGAGCAGGGAGATTCCATGGTAGTTGTTGCAGTCACCGCAGTCACCCTTGTTCTTATCGAGGGTGATGATATTGGCATCGCGCATGTCCTGTGGTACTGCTCCCTCATCCCAGCACAGGCAAAGCAGTTCATGGAGTGCTGAGAGTATAGCAGGCTTGGCACTCTTGATTATTTCAGGGGTAATGCCGTCCTTCCCAGGGGCTTTTCCACTGGCTAGAGAATCAATGGCAACACTGAGTTCCAATTTGATCATAGTAAATTAGAATTCACGTAAGATTCACATGACAACAGCTGTCAATGCAGGTGGAAAGTATAAGTACCAGGCACACTTCATACAAAGTTGAATGTATTAATAAAATATATTTGTGACTGAGATTTACAGAAGTGACAATATTGGCAACATAAAGCACAAATGGTAGCTGTGGTGAATTGGGAGTAAGACCCAATCCTGGAATGCTTCTTTAATTGATCTACCTGCTAGTTCCTTCTGCTCTGTTGGCTTTAAGCAAGTTACATGTGCCAATTTAGATTGTTAAATTCAAAATGTTATGTTATTTGTAGCTTTCATAGTAGGCATTGCTGCTGCCCAATGAACCAAGAAAAGCAATAACTGAAAATCAAAGAAATTAAATGAGTGAGCTGACTCCCTCCAGCTAAATATGGCTTGCATCAGCTAATTGCATACTGATGAAGTCACCTCTGCTGAATTTCTCAAGTCAATCATGCATTGTTCAAGGAGATTCCCACCCCATTAGGGCAACAAAGTAATCAATATCTGAACAGCGTTTTTTGTCCAAAAATATACGTTATTCATAAAAATCTGGAAAAAATGCATTACAAAACAGTTCCAAGTTGACATTCCAGAAAGTGCAAAAGAAATTTGTTTTCTTCAACACAGAATGTGAGTTGCCTCACAGCCCTTGCCATTCCATTTTACATGCAATGTACATTTGCAGTACACAGCAAAACCATATTTTGGTGCATACAGCCAGAGGGGTTTTACACAGGTTCCAGCCTCTAGGTTCACTATGGTGAGAGGACCTTACGCACTGGCTTTACCCCATTGAGCCTTTGCGGCGGCTGCCCCAAGCTTTAGTGCGTCCCTCAACACATAGTCCTGGACCTGGAAATGCGCCAGTCTGCAACATTCGGTCGTGAACAACTCTTTGCACTGGAAGACCAGCAAATTTTAGGCAGACCAAAGAGCATATTTCACCGAGTTGATGGTCCTCCAGCAGCATTTGATATTTATCTCGGTCTACGTCCCTGGGAACAGACCGTAAAGCACAGTCTTCTGTGTTATGGAGCCGCTCGGAATGAACCGCGACAAAAACCACTCCATCTCTTTCCACACCTGTTTTGCAAAGGCACATTCCAGAAGGACTTGGGCAACAGTCACTTCCCCACCACAGCCACCTCAAGGGCAGCGTGTGGAGGTGGTGAGATTCCGAGCGAGCAGGAAGGATCTGACGGGGAAGGCCCTTCTCACCACCAGCCAAGCTACGTCTTGGTACTTGTTTGAAAGTTCTGGTGATGAGGCATTCTGCCAAATGATTTCGGCAGCCTGCTCAGGGAACCATCCGACAGGATCCACCATCTCCTTTTCCCGTAGGGCCTTGAGGACATTCCGTGCAGACCACTGCCTGATGGATTTGTGGTCAAAGGTGTCTTTCTGCACAAACCTTTCCACAAAGGATAGGTGGTTAGGCACGGTCCAACTGGACGGAGTATTCCGCGGCAATGTGGCCAGACCCACTGTAACACCGGGGACAGATAAAACCTCAGCACGCAGTGACAGTTGGTATTTGCATACTGGGGTTCTACTCACAACTTGATGCAGCCGCACACGAAGGTGGCCATCAGGATGAGGGCGACGTGGGATACTTTTTTCCCTCCCTTTATCCAGAGATTTGAACATCATGTCCCTCCAGACACACTCCATTTTAGATCGCCAGATAAAGCAGAAAATGGCTCAGGTGACCACCACGGCACAGGAGTGGGGTCTGGGCCAGACCTGTGCCATGTACAGCAACAATGTGAGCGCCTCGCACCCGATGACCAGGTTCTTACCCGCAATGGAGAGAGAATGCTGCTCCCACATACTCCGTTTATGGTGTACCATGGCTACTTGCTCCTTCCAGGTTTTGGTGCACTCCCCGCCCTCTCCGAACCATATCCCCAGCACCTTCAGGTAGTTTGACCTGACGGTGAAGGGGACAATGGATCGGTCAGCCCAGTTCCCAAAGAACATGGCCTCGCTCTTGCTGCGATTGAATTTGGCTCCCGAGGCCATTTCAAACTGGTTGCAGATGCTCATCAGCCTGTGAATGGACAGCAGATCCAAGCAGAAGGCGGCGATATCGTCCATGTACAGAGAGGCTTTGATCTGAGTGCCTCCGCTGCCTGTGATTGTCACTCCTCTTATGCCTGCATCCTTCCTAATGGACTCAGCAAAAGGTTTGATACAGCAAACAAACAAGACAGGGGAAAGAGGACAGCCCTGCTTGACTCCAGATTTGATCAGGAAACTTCCTGATTCCCACGCATTGAGACTGCACTACTGATGTTTGTGTAGAGGAGTTTGATGCAATTGCGGATTCCCTCCCCAAACCCCATTTTGGAGAGCACGTCCATCATGTAGGTGTGCAATACCCTGTCAAAAGCCTTCTCCTGGTCCAAGCTGATGAGGCAGGTGTCCACCTCCCTGTACCATACATAGGCGATCGTATCCTTGAGTAGCACGAGGCTATCAGAGATCTTCCTGCCGGGTACAGTACAGGTCTGATCGGGGTGAATCACCAGCTCCAGAGCAAACTTGACCCGACTGGCAATGACTTTGGACAGAATCTTGTAGTCTCGTGAGATGGGCCGCCAATTTCTGATTTCTGCCTTCTTCCTCTTCCGCTTGTAGATGAGGGTGATGATGCCTTTCCTCATGGATTCTGACATGCTGCCGGCCAGAAGCATACTCTTGTACACTTCCAGCAGCTCTGGGCCGAACTAGTCCAACAAAGTTGAATACAACTCAACTGGTAACTTGTCTCAAAGGACCTGACAGCCTTTGTCAGCTCGTCCAGAGTTAGCGATTTGTTCATACTCTCCCGCGTGCTGTCACCCAAGACCTCTGTGATAGATGACAGGAAGGGCTGGCAGGCAGTGCTGTCCATGGGCTAAAGAGCTTTTTTTGTGTCAGCACTATCTTTGACATTGTTTCTATTGATTCTGTCTATACTCGTACCTGAAATCCTGCTCTGAGTGAACAAAGTTACTATTAAAGGAAAACTGACTCACTTGTAATGTATTCAAGAGGTATATTATCTTGAGTGGCAATTACATTTTTTGCAACCATAATTTAACCTTGTATATTCATTCATTTGAACAAAAGGAATTGACTGGTGATTGGCTTATAAGTAACTAACTGTATATTTGATCTTTGTTATCTCCATACCTAACTTGTTTCCAGGTAACAGTGACAAAAATAGCTGTAGTTCCAGTTTCAAATTTCTAAACCAAAGCACTATTTTAAAGGGACACATGGAGGCTATGATTATTCAGAATATAGACTTCATGTTAAACAAATTTTTGTCGACTGTTTCATTTTGCGTTGTAAAGTAACATTATGGGTTAGTCGGGGAGGATTTTTTAAAGAGGAAACAATGATAGTCAGGGATGGAGGGAACAAAATGATGAGGCTTCCAGTGCTCTTTATGAAGCCATCAGATGCAACCACTTTTTCTTTCCTAAAAAAAGTCACTGCTATGGTAAAGTTTGCAAAAAACCTTTTTGACTCTTTTAAAACATGCAAAGGTGATAACATCATTTTATTACAAATATATAATTCTGTCTCTGACAATTTATGTAATTTTGATGCACTAAAAACAAAAAGTTTACTGTGAATACCTAGGTTCTTTACAGTGTCAGCTGTGGCTAAGTAGTAGCATTCTAACTTGAGTCAGAAGTTTCTGGGTTTAAATACTACTCCAGCGATAATCTATGCTGATACTTCAGTGCACTACTGAGGGAGTGTTGCACTTATGAAAGAGCTTTCTTTCCAAGGAGACGTTTAAACCAAGGCTCTATCTGCTTTTTTCAGTTGGACATAAATGATCCCATGACATTATACAATCACAGATCGATACAACACAGTTGGACTTGGCTCTTTGAAAGATCTATTCAATTAGTCCTACTCCCATTCCCCTACTCTTACCCCTTAACTCAAATGTTTCCCCTTTCAGTATTTATCCTTCATTTATGCTTTGGTATAAATGGTCAGACCACACTTCTGGAGTACTGCGAGCATTTCTGGGCACCACACCTTATAGGAAGGTGTCAGAGGGAGTCAGAATGATACCTGGACTCCAAGGATTGAGTCAAATTCCGTGGAGAGATTACACAATCTAGAAACTTAAAAACTTAAGGAGTGATATGATTGATGTTTTCAAGATATTAAGGGGAACAGAGAGGGTAGATTGGGAGGAACTATTTCCGCGAGTTGATGGATTCTAGGATGAGGGAGCATAGTCAAAAATTAGAGCCAGACTTTTCAGGACTGAAATTAGGAAATAGTTGTTCATGTAAAGGGTGGTAGAAGTTTGGAACTCTCTTCTGAAAACAGTAACTGATGCTCGATCACTTGTTAATTTTCATATTGAGATTGATAGATTTGTTAGCCAAAGGTATCAAGGGATATGGGAAAGTACATGGAGTTAGGTCGCAGATCAGCCATGATCTCAATGAACCGCAGAACAGACTAGAAGGGCTAAATGGCCTACTTCTGGTCCTATGTTCTCCACTTCCCTTTTGAAAGTTATCTGCTTCCACCACCCTTTTAGGCAATGCATTGCAGATCATAACAACTTGCTAAATTTGAAGAGCAGAACAGCTCTGCCCAGTGTCCTGGCCAATTTTTAATCCCTCAACCAACATCACGAAAATAGAGTATCTGGCTGTTATCACCTTACCTGTTTGTGTGACCTTGCTGCACACAAACTGATTGCCATGTTTTCTACATTATAACAGTGACTATATTTCAAAAATATTTATTTGACTGTAAAGCGATTTTGGTCATTCTGAGGTTTTGAAAGCCACTATAAATGTAAGGTTTTTTTTTTCCTTCTCCAAAACAATGATAATATCTAGAATTACTCAATGTTACCTTTCCACATCATATATACTGTATTACAGAAAGGGCTAAAGCAGTCACATACTTTAGAATAAATTGTTTGAAGGCTTTAAGTGGAGGAGGACTTCTAAGAAGTCATTTGATCCTGAAGGAAGTGTTTTGAGCCAGAGACACAAATTTTCAATGAGCTTTGCCCGATCGGTTCACAAACAGTAACAAAATAAAATGGTGACAAGAAGTATCCTGGAGGAAAAAAAGTCTTAACATTTAAAAGAAGAAAACACAAGTTTTACTAAATTATATCAAGCTAAGTTACATTCTAAATATTTATGGAAATGCAGGAAAATATGGGATGAAAATAGAAAATGCTGGAAGTAGTCAGCAGGTCTGGCAGCATCTGTGGAGAGAAACAGGAGTTACTATTTCAGGTCTGTGACCTTTCATCAGAACTGGGAAAAGTAAGAAATTTCATAGGTTTTGAGCAAATGAAAGGGGGAGGGTGGAATAAAGAACAAAACGGAAGGCCTGTGCATCATATCACGTGAGCTATCAAGACTCCAATTGACATTGCTGCCCTCAGTGAGACCCACCATCCTTGCAAAATCAACTTCAATGGACTGGACATTGTCCCGATGGCCGAAAACCGTCTCCCCCACTAGTTCCTGTTTTTTCAACTCTCAAATGGCCAGCGTTCCAGGGGAGGAAAAGAAAATGTTTCAAAGACACTCTGAAGCTCTCCTTGAAGCACAGCAGCATTGACATTGATGACTGGGAGGAGCTTGCTACCAGTCATTCAAATTGGCGACAACTTGTCCATCAAGCTGCATCATGCTTTGAGTCCAAAAGCTTTAATGATGAGGCAGAGCAACAGCTGAAAAGGAAAGAAAAGGAAGCAAATCCTCACTCCGGATCCCACTAGCTCATGGGATATCCTGCCCCTTGTGCCCAAAGATCTGCAAGTTGGGAATCGGCCTGTTCAGTCACATGAATTCGCAAGGCAGAAACTCGCGACCCTGAGTAGACATCATCCTCGAATCAAAGGATAGCCAATGATACTTAATTGAGGAGTGGTGCCTTTTCACCTGGAAGGAGTATTTGGGGCTTTGCACAATGAGAAGAGAGGAGGTGAAAGGGCAGGTATTATATCTCCTGTGCTTGCATGGAAAGGTGCCGTGGGAAAGGGAGCAGGTGTTGGGGGTGACTGAGGAGTGGAACTAGGTCTTGAGGAGGGAACAGTCCCTTCAGAATGGGGAGGGGAAGATGTGTTTGGTGGTGGCATCATGCTGGAGGTGGTGGCTCTATGACTATGAAATAGCGGAAGATGATCTGTTGAATATGGAGGCTAGTGGGGTGAAAGATAAAGACAAGGGAAACCCTATCATCATTTTGTGAGGGAGGGGAAGGGGTGAGAACAGAAGTGCGTGAAATAGAATGAACGCAGTTGAGGGCCGTGTCAACCACAGTGTGGGGGGGGGGGGGGGGGGTGCGGGGAATCCTCGGTTGAGGGTAAAGAAAGATGTATCAGAAGCGCTAGTATGGAAGTTTGCATCGTCCAAACAAACGCAACAAAGATGGAGAAACTGGGAGAATGGAATATAGCGGGCATGAGGTAGTGAAGTCAAGGTAGCTGTGGGAGTCAATGGGCTTACTGTGAATATTGTTTGATAGCCTGTCCCTAGAAATGGAGACAGAGAAGTCAAGAAAGGGAAGGGAAAAGTCAGAGATAGACCATGTGAAGGCAAGAGAAGAGTGGAATTTGGAACAAAGTCATGAAATTTTCCACTTCAGGGCAAGAGCAGGAAACACTACCGAAACGGTCATCAATGTACTGGAAAAAGAAGTGAGGGAGAGGTGCCCAAGTAGGACTTGAACAAAGAATATTTCATATATCTCACAAAAAGGCAGGCATAGCTAGGACCTATGCAAGTACCCATAGCAGCACTTTTTATTTGGAGAGTAGAGTTGAAGAAGAGGTTGTTCAATGAGAGAACACCCAAGGGTCCAATATGGCGTGCATGTCTGCTTTTTGTGCTGTGGCTCTTACAGTAACTCTTACCTATTAGGTAGCAGGCTGCTTCCAGGCTACCATAGGTGATATCAGCACCATCCTGGTATCCTTCTGAATAGAAAAGGATTCCAATCCGTCAGTGCCCAGCTTCTTTGCTACCACATGCAGCGCATCATGCAATGATTTGCTGATAGGGTTGGATGATGTAGGGTGGGAGAAGGCTTATGTGAAGCAAACACTGGCATAGACCAGTTGGCCCTGTTTCTCTGTTGTAAATTCTATGTAACTTATGTAATGCAGGTCTATGCTCAGTTTCCTGGCAGCAGTTACAATTCATTCATCTTACGCCAGTCCTCTGAACTGCCTTTATTCCACCCAGGCCATTAGGTCACAGGCAGTCCACTAGGGTATCCCTTTCAGACATGGCTAATAACTCCAACGATAGCCATGTGCTGCAACCAGGAGTTTTATTGAGAAGACAGTTGGTAGGTTCAAGCAACAGTTACATTGCATTGACCATTCAGGAGGAGCTTCGCAGTCGAGCCCTGAGCACATTTCCAGCTTTGTGATTGTGAGTTGCATGCCTCATAACTAATGAGGGCTCAGCCCTTACCACCACAGCAAAAAGGGAAGGAGGAAGAACAGCACAACAAGGAGGAATAGCACGAGCAGCAACACTCATCCTTTCCCCATAGTTGTCACAGCTCTTAGACAGCAATTCATCCAAGAGCTCTTCTCATGAACCATTCCTCTATTAGGATATATTTTTGTAGTAACATAGACAGAGGCTGCATATGTGTACCAAGAATAAGTTGAGATGTCAAGTCAAACACTTCCATGATTATTTAAGGTTAAGTGAACATATACTCACAGCCAACACTTGGAATACAAGAGACATTTTGCTGTAGAAGAATGCACTTCACAATCAGTTGAGCTCAACCTCCTCTCCTCTCTCCCTCTTCTGCTTCTTCTAACATATGGGCACGATCTCATACCATTTATGCTGTTTCTACAATCCATATGTGTTATGCATTCCATGACCCTTTACATAGACTGTGTACGAGCTAGTACCAGTCTTTAACAAGATGCTGCAGGCCTCCTGAATGTTTTCTCTGTTCAGAGTCCTATGGTCTCAAAGGTTAACAGAAAATACTGGTGTTTAGGGTCTCGCAAAGCATAGAATGCATTATTATGGTTTCACTATTGATAACTTAGTCTCTAGGCATAGAGACAGCAGTAGCGTCGGGCCTAAATGTGAACATATGGAGTCCAACCTAGAAAGTTGGCTGCTTCTGTCATCTTTACAGCCTGCGGTCAGCTATAATTGCAGGCTTTTAACTGTGGAGCTGATAGAAAATGGAACATACTACAAATGGATTTTTTTTTTACAAAATGTATTCCTTTACCATCTCTCGATCCTGATCTCCAACAGCTGCCCTTATTTCATGATTCTTGGTTAAAGTCACTAATGTCTCCTGTTCCCAATACACCAAAAGTCTGCAATCCTTACCACCACCATCCAATTGCCTTCCTTCATTCCAGTCTTACGGTGTTGCTCTCACTTCACTACAAATATTATCAATACCAAATCTGGAAAAAAATGTACTCCAACAACTCAGTTTCATCTGTACATAATGTTTAACAGGAATAATTAAGTTACCCTTATGCAACCCTTTAGTGCTTGCTTACCTAACCTAGTGCTCCTAAGAAGTATAAGCTGTGGCTGCAGCTTGGAGGTAGAAGGCTGCTGACCTTCCATTGAGGGTATTCAGATGGCCTTAGTGAATGGTTTGGTCTCACACTGCAGAACTGTGAATTGTTAAGCTGAGCTGTGTGGTGTGCAGCTGTAGAAAAGCAGAGTTAATCTGAGGGAATAAATTTTAATCTTATTATAAATTATTGGATAACCTCAAGCAGCTCTGGCCTTGTCAGATCAGTTGCAGAGTGCAGCATCTCGGTGGGAAGTCTGACCCAGCTGGCTGTGTGGCACTAACAAGAGTACTGGTGGCAGGGCATAGACATGCTATCATCCTGAGAGAAGACAGCAGGTGCCTCTCCGGGGAAATGAAGACTATACTGTGACTGCACATCAGCACAAGAACAGAGTTCAGAAGCATCAACACTGGCTCCCAGAACCACACTGTCAGCTGTTTGAACTTCCATGCAACAGTATGAGCTGCCATGGAAGCTGCTGGAGCTGTCTGCAAAGGCTCCATAATGGTGGGCACCACTTTCTGTTCATGGAGCTGACTCACTTGGTCCACGTTCGACAGAATGGTCTCCATGCACTGTTCAAAGTTCTAACTCAAGTTGAAACTGGACTCCTCCACGTTTTGAGCCATCACATACAAGTTCACTGGCAGCCTGCCCATTGCAATTGGCGTTTCCTGGTGTATGCCCATCAGCCTTCTTCGGAAACCATTAAAGCATGTGTGGTGCCAGCTTCTTAGCTGTTTGCTAGGGTTAGATTGGAGTGGTGCTGCATCTTCAAGAAGGCTGGCCTCCTCTTCCTGAAGTAGAAGAGGCTGTGTCCAAATATTCAGCACCTGAAATGAAACAGAGGGACAAGGATTACCTTTTAGTGTGAAGGTTGAGCAGAGAAATAAGTGGTGGTGAAAGTAGTTGCAGTTTGTCATGTAGACTCTGTGGAGCAAGATAGAAGAAAGAAATGAAAAAGATAACAAGGTGAGGAAACTTTTTGATAAAAGCAAAATACTGCAGATGCTGGAAATCTGAAATAAAAACAAGAAATGCTGGAACCACTCAGCGGGTCTGGCAGCATTTGTGGAAAGAGAAGCAGAGTTAACGTTTCGGGTCAGTGACCCTTCTTCGGAACTGGCAAATATTAGAAATGTCAAAGGTTATAAGCAAGTGAGGTGGGGGTGGGGCAAGAGATAACAAAGGAGAAGGTGTAGATTGGACAAGGCCACATAGCTGACCAAAAGGTCATGGAGCAAAGGCAAACAATATGTTAATAGTGTGTTGAAAGACAAAGCATTAGTACAGATAGGGTGTTAACGGACTGTAGATTGAACAGCAGCAAGTACAAACATGAAAAAAACAGTGGGTAAGCAAACTGAACAAACTCAGATGAAGTGAAATAAACATTTAAAAAAATTGTAAAAAATGTAAAAAAGAAGAAAAGATAACTAAAAATAAAAGTAAAATGGGGGGCCCGTCATGCTCTGAAATTACTAAACTCAATGTTCAGTCTGGCAGGCTGTAGTGTGCCTAATCGGTAAATGAGATGCTGTTCCTTGAGCTTGCGTTGATGTTCACTGGAACATTGCAGCAAGTCCAGGATAGAGATGTGAGCATGAGAGCAGGGGGGAGTGTTGAAATGGCAAGCAACCGAAGGCTCAGGGTCCTGCTTGCAGACTGAGCGGACTCTGTATGATGCCTTCTCTAGCATTGCCACTCCCCAAGTACATGACTCTTCCCCCTGCCAGTAATGGCCAGGACACTGTTTCCTACATGTTGTGCATGTTCAAGAAAGAAGGAAATTCATTTATGACAAGCCTTGTCAAATTTTTGACAATTTGCCTGTCATGGAAGGATAATTCATATTTTGTGTGGAAGATTAATGTTGGGCAAGTGAGGGTTGCAATAGTGGTGAGGTATGGTGCAATGATTGTAGGAGAATAAATGGAAACAGAAGAAGAAGGAAGTGTTGTGAGTAGAGTGGTTACAGGTGATGCGGGCTCAGAAGTTTCACTTCCCTTGAAAGATAACGAGATGGTAAGAATCTCAAACCGTGCACATTAAGTACATCCATTGTAATGAGAAATGGCCTTTTCTCTTTCTGTACTCTATATGTTCCCTTGTCAAGATGATTTTGTGAAACTTTCACAAGACATCATTGATAAAAACTATAAAGAATTCAACACCCAAACCCTTCACAGGTAATGGAATGTTTTTGAAGTGCAGCCACTGTTATTAGGTAAGCAAACATGACAACAAACCAAGGCCCCAGAAATAGCAAATGAACGATCAGATAATTTGTTGCTCGAGGCGTTAGTTTAGGGAGAACCCCCTGCTTTTCTTTGAATACCACCACAGGAACTTTGTCTATCTGAGCGGGCAGAAATTGTGAATTTACCAAAAGTTTTAATTTGGAAGCACACAGATCCAAGGGGACCTATGCTTCATATGTTGTCTGCTGTTTTTAACCAGGAATCTCACAAGTTTGTGTTTCTATGAATGTTGCACATTATTTTTCCTTCTGATTGGTCTATGTTAATCATGTGATATCATGGTTAAGAACACAAGAACTAGGAGCAGGAGTAGGCAAATTCAGCCCCACGAGCCTGCTCCGTCATTCAGTACGATCATGGCTGATCTTATCTCGGCCTCAACTCCACTTTCCTGTCTGTTCTCCATAACCCTTCAACCCATTACTAATTAAAAATCTGTCTATCTCCTCCTTAAATTTACTCAATGTCCCGGCATCCACCGCACTGTGGGGTAGTGAATTCCACAGACTCACGACCCTTTGAGAGAAGTAATTTCTCCTCATCTCCGTTTTAAATCTGCTACCCCTTATCCTAAAACTCTGACCTCTCGTTCTGGATTGCCCCACAAGAAGAAACATCCTCTCTACGTCTACTTTGTCAATCCCCTTAATCATCTTATATACCTCAATTAGATCTCCTCTCATTCTTCTAAACTCTAGAGAATAAAGGCCTAAACTGCTCAATCTCTCTTCATAAGACAAACCGCTCATCTCTGGAATCAATCTAGTGAACCTCCTTTGAACTGCCTCCAACGCAACTACACCCCTCCTCAAGTAAGGGGACCAAAGCTGGAAGCAATACTCCGGGTGCGGTCTCACTAATGCCTTGTATAGTTGCAGCAACACTTCCCTACTTTTATACTCTATTCCTTTAGCAGTAAATGCCCAAAATTCCATTGCCTTCCTTATTACCTGCTGTACCGACATACTAGTTTTCTGCGATTCATGCACGAGGACACCCAGATCCCTCTGCACCGAAGCACTCTGAAGTTTCCCTCCATTTAGATCATAATTTGCCTTTCTATTCTTCTGACCAAAATGGATAACCTCACACTTATCCACATTAAACTCCATCTGCCTATTCTGGCCCATTCACCTAACCTATCCATATCCATTTGAAAATTTCTTATTTCTTTATTGCAACTTACTATCCCACCTATTTTAGTGTAATCTGCAAATTTGGCTATAGTACCTTCTATCCCTGCATCCAAGTCATTAATATAGATTGTAAATAGTTGGGGCTCGAGGACCGGACCCTGTGACACCCCACCAGTTACATCTTGTCAACCAGAAAAAGACCCATTTATCCTGACTCTCTCTTTTCTGTTGGTTAGCCAATCCTCTCTCCAAGCTAATAAATTGCCCCTAACCCCATGTGATCTTACCTTGTGTATTATCCATTTGTGCGGCACCTTATCAAATGCCTTCTGGAAGTCCAGAGAAACTACATCTACAGGATCCCCATTATCCACTTTGCTTGTTATACCTTCGAAGAACTCTAGCAAATTAGTCAAACACGATGTACCTTTCATAAAACCATGCTGACTCTGATGGATTGCGTTTTGACTTTCTAAATGTCCTGTTAGTACTTCCTTAATAATGGATTCTAACAATTTCCCGACGACAGATGTTAAACTAACTGGTCTATAGTTTCCTACTTTCTGCCTCCCTCCCTTTTTGAATATTAGCTTTTTTCCAATCCACTGGAACCTTTCCCACATCCAGGGTATTTTGGAATATAACTAATGGATCCACTATCTCCGCTGTCACTTCCTTTAAGACCCTAGGGTGTAGGTCATCAGGCCCTGGGGACTTGTCTGCCTTCAATCCCAATAGTTTGCTCAGTACTTTTTCCCTAGTGATGATGATTGTTCTAAGTTCCTCCCTTTCTATAACCTCTGAATTACCTGTTACTACTGGGATGGTACTAGTGTCCTCCACCATGAAAACTGAGGCAAAATACCGATTTAGTGTCTCTGCCATTTCTGTGTTCCCCTCTATTAATTCCCCAGTCTCATCCTCCAAGGGACCAACATTCACTTTAGCGACTCTCTTCCCTGTTATATACTTATAGAAGCTTTTGCTATCAGTTTTTATATTTTGTGCTAGCCTTCTTTCATAATTTACCTTTGCTCTTTTATTACTTTTTTAGTAACCCTTTGTTGGTCTTTAAAAGTTTCCCAATCTTCCAGCCTGTCACTGGCCTTTGCAATATGGTATGCCTTTGTTTTTGTCTTTGTTATCCTTAACTTCCTTGCTTAGACATGGATGTTTTTTCTCCCTCTTACAATCTTTCTTCCTCTCTGGAATATATTTTAGTTGGGAGGAATTGAATATCTCCTTAAACATCTGCCACTGCTCATCAACTGTCCTACCTTTTACTCTTCCTGTCCAGTCCGTTAGGGCCAAATCTGTCCTCATACCTATGTAATTACCTTTAACTCCAGAACGCTAGTGTGGGACTCCAGTTTCTCGCCCTCAAACTGAACTTGAAATTCAAGCATGCTATGATCACTCTTCCCTAGAGGATCCTTAACTATGAGATCGTTAATTAATCCCACCTCATTACACAATACCAAATCTAGAATAGCCTGCTCCCTGGTCGGTTCCACAACATATTACTCCAAAAAACAAGCTCTGATACATTCAATGAACTCTCCCTTGAGACTACCCTTGTCAATTTGATTAATCCAGTCTATATGCATATTAAAATCACCCATGATTATTGCCCTACCTTTCTTACAAGCCCCCAGTATTTCCTGGTTTATACTGTGCCCCACTGCGGAACTACTGTTTGGGGATCTATAGATTACTCCCACCAGGGACTTCTTTCCCTTGCTATTTCTTATTTCTACCCAGACTGGATTCTACGTCTTGATCTCCAGTGCCTATATCGTTTCTCACTACAGCACTGATCTCTTCCTTTACTAACAAAGCTACACCACTTCCTTTTCTTTCCTGCCTATCCTTCCGAAAAACTGAGTACCCTTGGATATTCAATTCCCAAACCTGGTTTCCCTGCAACCGCATCTCAGTGATCGCCACTAAATCATATCCATTCATCTCTATTTGTGCTGTTAACTCATTTATTTTATTCCGAATGCTTCATGCATTCAAATGCAAAGCCTTTAAGTTTGTTCTATTATCAAATTTCCATACTCTTGTACAATTTCTTGGTGCAATTTAACATTCACACATTCTGTCCCTTCCTTTTATTTTCTGGTAACAATCAGCCTCATCACTAACCTGCATTCCTACCTTTAACTTTGACTTCCTAATTTTCCATGCAACTGACCCCCCCCCACCCCCCCAACCCACTATTTACTTTAAAGCCCTATCTACAGCCCTAGGTTATGCGATTCACCAGGACTCTAGTCCCAGCATGATTCAGATGTTAACTCAGATCATAGGTTCAAACTTCATGTTTTCAGTACATAATTCAGGATGACTCTTCAGTGCAATACTGAGGTGCCTATCAGAAGTGCTGTTTTCAAATGAGACATTAAACTGAGGCTTCTCAGGTCCCATGACACTATGCAAACAAAAGCAGGGTGAGTGATCCTGGCATTCTGGCCAATATTTATCTCTTGACAAACATTTCAAAAACAACAAATTACCTGTTGTTATCCTTCCTCCTGTCTCAGAGCTCCTTCCTTCTACAAGCAGTAGTCTAAGAAAACTCTCCAACTCCCAGCCTTTTCAGCTTTCTTACCATTCTTGAACTTCACCGTTTTATGCTCAGATGACTGGGGAAAGGTCTCTCCCACTCTAATTGTAATTACCTTGTAAAGGCAAGGTTCCGAAAGGAGCCATACCCTTACTCAGGGCACTCACCAGCGTATCGCTGACATACTGATCCTCAATCACCCTGTTACACATCTCCCACCTTCTCCTTCCACCCCCATCATAGAGCCACTGGCTCTAGATGCCTGGTAGTATGTGCAGCTGAGGGTATTGGCATTCCCATTAGCTGCTCCCGCACTTGATGTTCCATCTCAAAACAACAGGGCTGCTGTGACAAAAAACACAGCTATTTCTTTCTTTGTTAGACTGCATCCATTAGAGGGGTGCATGATTGGGCACTAGGAGAAACTGGCAATCAAGTAGGTTGTACTTTTCTACAGCCATTTAAATGATCGACAATCCTATTCTATTGTAGAGTACCGTTGCTCCCTAGGCAACAATTTCCTACTCAGGTAGAGCACAGGATAGTCTACTCCCCCATTATTTAGGAGAGTACAGCTGCCAGACTCATCTCTAAGACAGAGGTTTGGGAAACAAATTCTTGACTGAAGTCTGGAACCACGGCACAAAATTATAACACAGTGCTTGGCTCAGGTCTCTGAAAGCAGCCTCCGCCTTAGGGTTCCACTGTACTTGGTTTGGTGCCATAGCTTTAATCAGGTCAATAAAGGTGTGGTGTGACCCAGGTAGCAAAGCCTGGAATAAATTGTTGGTAATAAAAAAAATGGCCCTGACTTGCTTCTTGCACCCCAGGCAGGGCCAGGCTTTTGTAGTTTCCACTTAGTGTAACTGAGCTGTGCTACCCAGCCTCTATAGTGTATGCTAAGTATTTGGTTTCTGACAACCCAATGTTACATTTTTGTCAGTTTGCCATGGGCCCAAATATCCTTATGTTACGATCAGGTGAGGACGGGTCACAATGCTCCCCTCTTGTGCTTCTCCTGTTTGACCGTAACAGGGTTTATTCCTTTTTAAAACAGTGGATGTGCTTCCCACTTCAGTGAGTGTTTTACCTTTTTTCTTTGTTATGATTGTAAAAGAACCAATTGGACCAGTTTTCTGGAATTTAAACAAGAGGTGAGTTTATTATACTTAAAAAAAAAAACTAAACCTGATCTAAATAAGATAATAAAACTACCCTACACTTTCACTCACACATGCACACGAGAATCACACCATCAAATAGAGTACAGAGTGATAAAAAATAGTTTGGTTTGGATTAGAGTCCAGAACAAGTAAAAATTAACACACACACAGATAGGTCTGGTCTGGTTAGCACTCAAAGCTTGCCTGATTAAAAGTCTCAGGAGCTTGTCCTTTTGCAAAAGACTGTTAGTTTTCCCACAGATTGGGGGGGGGTGGGCGAGAGAAGGGGGCAGTCACATGATTGTCCAGTGCCCTTGTTTGCAAGTTAATTAGATTTGAGTCTAGGTATTTTCAATGTCTCTTGAGTCTCATTGTTTCAATGTTCACCTGCTGGAGGTATGCCTCCACTGTTAATGTTCCAAGATGGCTTTGAATATTTTGCCATTAAAAGCAAAGCTGTTAGCTGTTTGCAAATTCATGAGGCATTGTCCTGGATGCAACCTCGTTAGACATGTGTCTCTGATTCAATGTCCTAGAATGTGAGGTATTTCAATGCAAATAGCATCTTGGCTGCCAGCTTTATTTTTAATATAAGGTAACTGTAGGATCCCAGCTCCTTGTTAGAAGTTTAATGTTGGTTTTCAACAGATGAATTAAAAATTCTCATCTGGTATAGCATGTTTTTTGACACTTAGGTTGTCAAATGCTCCCTCTATGTACATGGGAACCTCAGTCTCTATTATAAACAATGATGTCATCCAAGTATAGATTAAGGTAATTGGAAAAAAAAGCAACAATGACATGAGGAAAAACTTTTTTACGTAGCGAGTGCTTAGGATCTGGAATGCACTGCCTATGAGTGTGATGGAGGTAGAGTCAATCGAGGCCTTCAAGAGAATTGGATACAGTATCACAGAATCGTTACAGCGCAGAAGGAGGCCATTCAGCCCATCATGTTCGCACTGGCTCTCCAAAAGAACAATTCACTTATTGCCATTCCCCCACCTTCTCCCCATATCCCTGCACATTCTTCCTTTTCACAAAACAGACTAATTCCCTTTTGAATGGATCAGGCCACCTATCAGCCTGCAGCTGATACACCGACCCTCAATCTCCCTGCTACATTATCATCATTGTTACTTGCGGAACATTGCTATATGCAAATTGGCTGCTGCATTTCCCTACATGACAAAAATACTTCACTGGCTGCAAAGTGCTTTTGGATGTGCAGAGCCTTGAGAAGTATAAAAAGTGCAGAGGTGAAATTAAAAATGAAATTAGAAAAGCAAAGAGAATATATTGGTTAGTAAAATCAAGGAAAACCTGTAGATATTTTATAAATTAATAAAGAGCAAAAAGGTAACTCAGGAAAGAGTAGGGTCTATTCAAGACCAAAAAGGTACTGTGTGTGTGGAAGTGTAAGAGGTGGGCATGATTCTTGATGAATATTTTGCATCTGTCTTCATAAAAGAGGGGAACGATGCAGACATTGTAGTTGAGTACGAACTATTGGATAGGATAAACATAGCGAGAGAGGAAATATTAAAGAGTTTAGTATCTTTGAAAATAGATGAATCTCCATGCCCAAATGAAATGTATTGCAAGCTGTTAAGTGAAGCAAGGAAGGAAGTAGCAGAGGTTCTGACCCATCATTTTCATATCCCCTCCAGCAACCGGAGTGGAGGACTGGAGGATGGCTTACATGTAGGGGACATGATTAAAAAGTTTGTAGATGATGCAAAAATAGGTTGTGTGGTTGATAGTGAGGAAGAAAGCTGTAGACTACAGGAAGTTATCAGTGGGCTGGTCAGGTGACAAATGGAATTCAATCCAAAGAAAGGTGAGGTAATGTATTTGGGAAGGACAAACAAGGCAAGGGTATACAGAATAAATTGTAGGATACCAAAAAATGTAGAAGAACAGAGGGATCTTGGAGTGGTGTGCATGTTCACAGATCCTTGAACATAGCAGGACAGGTGTATAAGATGCCATATAGGATACTTTCCTTTATTAGCTGAGGCATAGAATACAAGAGCAGAGAGGTTACGCTAGAATTGCATAAAACGCGAGTTAGGCCACAGCTAGAGTACAGTGTATAGTTATGGTCACTTCATTTCAGGAAGGATGTGATCACACTAGAGAGGGTATAGAGGAGATTTTACGAGGGTATTGCCAGGGCTAGAAAATTCTAGCTGTGAGTAAAGTATTGATGGGCTGGGGTTGTTTTCTTTGTAACAGTGGAGGTTGAGGGGAGATTTAATTGAGGTGCATTATATTATGAGGGGCCTCGAAAGAGTGCATCAGGAGGACCTAATTTCCCTTAGTAAAGTGGTCAATAATCAGGTGGCATAGATTTAAAGAAATTGGCAGAACGATTACAGGGGAGTTGAGGAGAATTTTTTTCACCCAGAGGGTGGTGGGGGTCTGGAACTCTCTGCCTGAAAGGGTGGTAGAGGCAGAAATCCTCATTGCATTTAAAAAGTATTTGGATATTCACTTAAAGTGCTGTAACGTACAAGGTTACGGACCAAGAGCTGGAAACTGGGATTAGGCTGAATAGCTCTTGTTTTGATGAGAACGAACATGATAGGCTGAATGGCCTCCTTCTGTGCTGTAAATTTCGATGATTCTACAGGAGGGGGTGCCATATAAATACAAGTTCTTTATCAATCATGTCATTGCCAATCAAAACTAACACAGAATGCAGCTATAAGTTACAAATCTTAAAAGGACAAAAGAAAACAGAAACCCCACCCTAACTAAATTCTTTGAATTACCTTTCTTTGGGGGGGGGGGGGGGAGCAAAGAGAGGGCATAGGTGGTGAAGCACAGTGACCCCCAAGAAGGAGACCTTTAGAGCACAAAGCTAAGAGAAAGACAAAGTACCAAGATTGAAAGAAACTGAAAATCTCAAATACAAACATAAAATGCCAGAAATACTCAGCAAGTCAGGCAACATCTGTAGAAAGTTTTTTTTTTCTTTCCACAGATGCTGCCTAACCTGCTGGGCATTTTCTGATTATGTAGCATAAACACAGACTGGTAACAAGCAGTCATAAAAATCAGATGAAAAGTAGTTTAGCGTGCAGAATTCAAGATTGAGAAGGAGTGAGTTACACTTGGTGGGGAAAGGGAGAGAAGCATACAAATGTTGCAGAGAGTTATTCAACGAGTGGCACTTGAAACCTGTAAATATCAAACAAATTACCTTATGTCTCTGTGTTTCATTAGAATTTACTCACATGGGAGCAGTAGAACTGCTTTGGCACATTCAGATTGGGGGGCGGGGGGGGGGGGGGGGTGTGGAATGGGCAGAAGGAGGGAGTTAAGTGATTGTAAGCATAGATACTGATAGATAGAAAATAGTTGACTGTGGCTATTGTGATTGTGTTTAAAATCAAACACATTTTATCTTGAAGTAATGGGATATGTTATGAACTATTGTCTATGTTCTACATTTTATTTTTGAGGGAATTATAATAAAAAGAACTGTTTTGTTTAAAATCATAAGGATATATCTGTTTCAGAACATTTTTGATAATCATACCGTTGATGAATGTTAATTCAGGTTAACAAATAGAATTTTTGGTTTAAATGTATTTTCTCCAACTCAAAACATTAAAACAAAAAAATGTGTTACAGTTGATCTAACATATCTTTAATTCTTCTGCTTCATGCATGCCTAACGTGGCATGTAAAAACAATGTGTGGGCTTATGTCTTATGTATGGGCCTCTGACTTGTGAAACATGGCCAAACTCCACAAATTGGAGCGCATAATTCCAGTACGCTGAATCCACTCACATGAAAAGTGGAGTTCCAGGAGTGAAGCATGGATTTAATTCCTACAAATTGGCTAATGCAGTAACTCATAACAAACAACATCACAAGGAAATTATTACTGTCCCATCAGGGAAAATTATTCCATGGATCTCCCTAATATACCTATTTACACCATATGTTAAAACTCCATTAAGTAAAGAATGAGGTATTATCTAAAGAGGCAAACACACCAAAATGGTCAACTTTCAGCTAGAGATTTGAAAAGATGGGTGTAGTGGACCATGACATTCCTTTGTGTTATGGTTCCGGTATAAATTGAAGTAATGTGAATGATGATTTGTCTAACATTATGTGATGTATTTAAAATATTTACCCAGTCAACATTTACTTCAAATTAATTTCCTTTGTAATTAATACATTATACAGGAAAGGATGTCTTTACACTTTTTTGTAGCAGTGCAGTGTGGGGGGGGGAAGCGCGGTGGTGTAGTGGTATTGTCACTGGACTAGTAATCCAGAGACCCAGGGTATTGCTCTGGGGACATGGATTCAAATCCCACCACAGCAGAAGGTGGAATTTGAATTCAATTAATAAATCTGGAATTAAAAAGCTAGTCTAACGATGGCCATGAAACCATTGTCGATTGTTGTAAAGCCCCATCTACTTCACTAATGTCCTTTAGGGAAGGAAATCTGCCTGGTCTGGCATATATGTGACTCCAGACCTACAGCAATGTGGTTAACTCTTACATGCCCTCTGAAATGGCCTAGCAAGCCACTCAGATGTATCTAACCATCTACGAAGTCAATAAAAAAGGAATGAAACCGGACGGACCACTCGGCATCGACCTAGGCACCGGAATCGACAATGGCAAACCCAGCCCTGTCGACCCTACAAAGTCCTCCTTACTAACATCTGGGGGTTTGTGCCAAAGTTGGGAGAGCTGTCCCACAGACTAGTCAAGCAACAGCCTGACATAGTCATACTCATGGAATCATACCTGACAGACAATGTCCCAGATACTGCCATCACCATCCCCGGGTATGTCCTGTCCCACCGGCAGGATAGACCCAGTAGAGGTGGTGGCGGCACAGTGGTATACAGTAGGGAGGGAGTTGCCCTGGGAGTCCTCAACATCGACTCTGGACCCCATGAAGTCTCATGGCATCAGGTCAAACATGGACAAGGAAACCTCCTGCTGATTACCACCTACCGCCCTCCCTCAGCTGATGAGTCAGTACACCTCCATGTTGAACAGCATTTGGAGGAAGCACTGAGGGTGGCAAGGGTACAGAATGTACTCTGGGTGGGGGACTTCAATGTCCATCCCAAGAATGGCTCGGTAGCACCACTACAGACCGAGCTGGCCAAGTCCTAAAGGACATATCTGCTAGTCTGGGTATGCGGCAGGTGGTGGGGGAACCAACAAGAGGGGAAAACATACTTGACCTCGTCCTCACCAATCTGCCTGCCGCAGATGCATCTGTCCATGACAGTATTGGTAGGAGTGACCACCGCACAGTCGTTGTGGAGAGGAGATCCCGCCTTCACATTGAGGATACCTTCCTTTGTGTTGTGTGGCACTACCACTGTGCTAAATGGGATAGATTTCGAACAGATCTAGCAATGCAAAACTGGGTATCCATGAGGCGCTGTGGGCCATTAGCAGCAGCAGAACTGTACTCAACCACAATCTGTAACCTCATGGCCCGGCATATCCCCCACTCTACCATTACCATCAAGCCAGTAGACCAACCTTGGTTCAATGAAGAGTGCAGGAGAGCATGCCAGGAGCAGCACCAGGCATACCTCAAAATGAGGTGTCAACCTGGTTAAGTTACAACACAGGACTATCTGCGTGCCAAACTGCGTAAGCAGCATGCGCTAGACAGAGCTAAGCGATCCCAAAACCAAAGGATCAGATCTAAGCCCTGCAGTCCTGCCAGATTTAGCTGTGAATGGTGGTGGACAATTAAACAACTAACTGGAGGAGGTGGCTCCACAAACATTCCCATCCTCAATGATGGGGGAGCCCAGCACATCAGTGCGAAAGATAAGGCTGAAGCATTTGCAACAATCGTCAGCCAGAAGTGCCAAGTTGATGATCCATTTCAACCTCCTCCTGAAGTCCTCAGCATCACAGATACCTGACTTCAGTCAATTCGATTCACCCCACGTGATATCAAGAAACATCTGAAGGCACTGGATACTGCAAAGGCTATGGGCCCTGACAATATTCCGGCAATAGTACTGAAGACCTGTGCTCCAGAACTTGCCGCGCCCCTAGCTAAGATATTCCAGTACAGCTACAACACTGGCATCTACCCTGCAATGTGGAAAATTGCTCAGGTACGTCCTGTTAACAAAAAGCAGGACAAGTCCAATCTGGCCAATTACCGCCCTGTCAGCCTACTCAATCATCAGTAAAGTGATGGAAGGTGTCATCAACAGTGCCATCAAGCGGCACTTGCTTAGCAATAACCTGCTCAGTGAAGCTCAGTTTGGGTTCCGTCAGGGCCACTCTGCTCCTGACCTCATTACAGCCTTGGTTTCAAACATGGACAAAAGAGCTGAGCTCAAGAGGTGAGGTGAGAGTGACTGCCCTTGACATCAAGGCAGCATTTGACCGAGTATGGCATCAAGGAGCCTTAGCAAAACTGAAGTCAATGGGAATCAGGGGGAAAATCCTCTGCTGGCTGGAGTCATACCTAGCGCAAAGGAAGATGGTTGTGGTTGTTGGAGATCAATCATCTGAGCTCCAGGACATCACTGCAGGTGTTCCTCAGGGTAATGTCCTAGGCCCAACCATCTTCAGCTGCTTCATCAATGACCTTCCTTCAATCATAAGGTCAGAAGTGGGGATGTTCGCTGATGATTGCACAATGTTCAGCACCATTCGCGACTGTTCAGATACTGAAGCAGTCTGTGTAGAAATGCAGCAAGACTTGGACAATATCCAGGCTTGGGCTGATAAGTGGCAAGTAACATTCGTGCCACACTAGTGCTGGGCAATGACCATCTCCAACAAGAGAGAATCTAACCATCACCCCTTGACATTCAATGGCATTACGATCGCTGAATCCCCCACTATCAACATCCTGGGGGCTACCATTGACCAGAAACTGAACTGGAGTAGCCTTATAAATGGTGTGGCTACAAGAGCAGGTCAGAGGCTAGGAATCCTGCCCGGAGTAACTCACCTCCTGACTCCCCAAAGCCTGTCCACCGTCTACAAGGCACAAGTCAGGAGTGCGATGGAACACTCTCCACTTGCCTGGATGGGTGCAGCTCCAACAACACTCAAGAAGCTCGACACCATCCAGGACAAAGCAGCTCGCTTGATTGGCACCCCATCTACAAACATTCACTCCCTCCACCACCAACGCACAGTGGCAGCAGTGTGTACCATCTACAAGATGCACTGCAGCAACGCACCAAGGCTCCTTAGGCAGCACCTTCCAAACCCGCAACCTTTACCAACTAGAAGGAAGGGCAGCAAATGCTTGGGAACACCACCATCTGCACGTTCCCCTCCAAGTCACACACCATCCTGACTTGGAACTATATCGCCGTTCCTTCACTGTCGCTGGGTCAAAATCCTGGAACTCCCTTCCCAACAGCACTGTGGGTGTACCTACCCCACATGGACTCAGCGGTTCAAGAAGGCAGCTCACCACTACCTTCTCAAGGGCAATTAGGGATGGGCAATAAATGCTGGCCTGGCCAGCAATGCCCACAACCCATGAATGAATTTTTTAAAATGCCGAAGCAAATCTTATTTGCCAAGGGATTATGAAAACAAAATTAATTGGAATACATTATTACTTTAAAAAAATGAAATTGCATCCAGTTGACTAAAATGAAATAAAAGCAAAATACTATGGCTACTGGAAATCAGAAATAAAAACAGAAAGTGCTGGAAATACACAGCAGGTCAGGCAGCATCTGTGGAGAGAGAAACAGAGTTAACGCGTCAGGTCTGAGATCTTTCATCAGAACTGGCAAAGGTTAGAAATGTGAGCAAGTGAAAAGAAGTGGGGGGGCAATATGAACAAAAGAGAAGAAGGTGTGTGATAGGGCAGAGGACAGGAGAGATTAAATGACAAAGATGTCATGGAACAAAAGGCAAAGGGTGTAGTAATAGCTGTCGTAAAAGACATAGCATTTGTCCAGAGAGAGTGTTAATGGCATGATAATGAACAGCTCTGTCTGAAAGCAAAAAGATGAAAAACCAGTTTAAGACTGGTACATGGTTAAAATAAACAAATCAAAATGGTAGTCATGGTATGCAGTTATTGAACTCGTTGTTGGGTCCAGAGGGCTGTAGATTGCCTAATGGAAGATGAGGTGCTGTTCCATGAGCTTGTGTTGAGCTTCACTGGAACACTGCAGCAGGCCAAGGACAGAAATGTGGGCCTGAGAGCAGAGTGGTGAATTAAAATGGTAAGCAACCGGAAGCTTGGGTCATGCTTGCAGACTGAGTGGAGGTATTGCGCAAAGCAGTCACTCAATCTGCATTTGACCTCCCCAATGTAAAGGAGACTGCATTGTGAGCAGCAAATACTGTATACTAATTTGAAAGAAGTACAAGTAATTCGCTGCTTCTCCTGGAAGGAATGTTTGGGGTCTTGGATGGTAAGGAGAGCGGAGGTAAAGGGCAGGTGTTACACCTCATGCGATTGCATGGGAAGGTGTCGTGGGAAGGAGAACAAGGTGTTGGGGGTGATGGAGGAGTGGATTAGGATGTTGCAGAGGAAACTGTCCCTTTGGAATTCTGACAGGGAGGGGAGGGGAAGATGTGTTTGGTGATGGCATTGTTGTGCAATGTTGCATCATCAGAAAGATGCAACAAAGACAGAGAAACTGGGCGAATGAAATGGAGTCCTTACAGGAGGCAGGGCGTGAGGGAGTCGGTGGGCTTATAATGAATATTAGTAGACAACCTATCCCCAGAAACCGAGACTGAGAAGTCAAGGAAAGGAAGGGATGTGTCGGAGGTAGACCATGTGAAGGTGAGAGAAAGGCAGAAATTGGAAGCAAAGTTGAAGAAGTTTTCCAGTTGGGGGCGCGAGCAGGAAATGGCACCAAAACAGAAATCGATGGACCGGAAAAAAAGTTGGCGGGGGAGGGGGGGCCTGAGTAGGACTGGAACAAGGAGTGTTCAACATATTGCACAAAAAGACAAGCATAACTAGGACCCATGCGGGTACCCACAGCAACAACTTTTATTTGGAGGAAGTGAGTGAAGTTGAAGGAGAAGTCATTCAGTGTGAGAACAGGTTCAGCCAGGCGGACAATGGTGGTGGAGGATGGGGACGGAAGTGTCGAGAGATTCGATGTCCATAGTGATAATTATCAAAATGGTGTGGGCGTTAGAAGAGTCATGGATGTAGGTGGGAAGAGATTGGACAAGGGGAGACAAATAGAGTCAAGATAGGAAGAAGTTCAGTGGGGCAGGAACAGGCTGAAATAATGGGTCTACCAGGACAGTGCTGTTTGTGGATTTTGGAAAGGAGGTAGAAGCGGATTGTCCGGAGTTGCAGGACTATGAGGTGGGAAGCTGTAAAAGGAAGATCTCCAGAGGAGATGAGGTCAGTGACAACCCTGGAGACAGTGGCTTGATGTTCGGTGGTGGGGTCATAGATCGGCAGGGGGGGGGGAGAAAGTAAGAAGAGTCTGAGAGTTGGCGCTCAGTCTGAGCAAGCTAGAGGTCGGTGTGCCAAACAACAACAGCACCACCCTTGTCAGCAGGTTTGATCATAATTTCAGGGTTAGACCTGGAGAACAGAGTGCAGCAAGTTCAAAGGGAGAAAGTTAGAGTGTGTGAGGGGAGCAGAGAAATTACGACAGCTTACATCACACTGACAGTTCTCAGTGAAAAGATCAAGAGTGGGTAAGAGGCCAGAGGGAGGGGGCCAAGTGGAGGGAGAATACAGGAGGTGGGTGAATAGTTGAGGAGAGGACTCCTGGCCAAAGAAGTGAGCTCAGAGGCGAAGGTGACTAAAATTAAACATTTTGTACTACAATCGATTTATCAGAACAATAAAGCGTTCAGGCAAAGCTTAAATTTTCAGTTTCGTTAAAGCTTTGTTTAATATTTTTCCAGCAGCTAATATCTATGTTTTTTCCCACAAAAATTATTTTTTTAAAAAACTCTTTTTTTTAACCCATTCTAAAGTCCTATAAAGTTGATTACAACGGTGGTAAAATATTGGTTATCTATTGGCATCAAGTGAGAAACAAAATGGGTTTTGAAAATATAGATTGTATATAACCGATGTGCTGCAATTTTTTTTTAGAAGAACTTAGTGGAAGAGGAAAACAATTAATATATTGTTTATTTTAACCTCTGACAGTATGATGGAGAAAATCAAAGCTTACATTTATATAGCATTCTGCCCGACCTCAGGAGGTCCCAAAGCACTTTACACTTTACTTGTGAAGTGTAGTCATTGTTGTAATGTAGGAAATATAGCAGCCAATTTGCATACAGCAAGCTCCCACAAGCAGCAATGTGATAATGACCAGATAATCTGTTTTTTGAGGGATAAATATTGGCTAGGACACAACCTTGTCTTTTAAAAAAAAAACACCATGGGATCTTTTACATCTGAGAGTACAGACAAGACTTTTATTTAACATCTCACCTGAAAGGGATCACTTCCAACAGAACACTCCCTCATTACACTGGTCTGTCGGCCTTGATTTTTATATTCAAGTCCTGGAGTGGAACTTGAACCCACAATCTTGTGACTCAGAGGTAAGAGTGCCACCAACTGCGCCACAACAGATACCTTTGAGAAAAGGTCATTTGATGAAGCGGCTGAAAATGCTTGGGCCTAGAACACCACCCCAAGGAACTCCTGCAGCGCTGTCCTGGAGCTGAGAAGATTGGATGACGACAACAACCACCACCTTCCTTTGTGCTAGATATGACTCCAGCCAGCAGTGAGATTTCACTCCAATTCCCGATAACTTCAATGTTACAAGGGCTCCTTGATGCCATACCTTGGTCAAATGCTGTCTTAATGTCAAGGGCAGTCTCTCTCAGGTCACCTCTGGAATTCTGCTCTTTTGTGCATGTTTGAACCAAGACTGTGGTTGTGTCTGGAGCCAAGTGGTCCTGGCAGAACCCAAACTGAGTATCAGTGAGCAGGTTATTGAGGAGTATGTCCCACTTGATAACATCTTCCATCACTTTGTTGATATTTCAGTGTAGACTGGTGGAGCAGTTATTGGCTGGATTGGATTTTTCCTATTTATTGTGGACAGACAATTTTTTCCTGTTAGGTAGATGTCAGTGCTTTACCTCTGCTCGAACAGCTTGGCTAGAGGCGTGAATAGTTCTGGGGCAGAAATCTTCAGCAATACAGCTGGGTTGCTTTTTGGGGGCCCATAGCCTTTGCTGTATCCAGTACACTCAGCCCTTTCTTGATATCACAAGTCATATTGGTTGAAGGCTGGCTTCTTTGATGTTGAGGGCCTCGAGCAGAGGCACAGATGAACATTTACTCAGCTCTTCTGGCTGAAGGTGGTTGCAAAAGCATCAGGCTTTTCTTTTGCACTCACATTCTGGGCTCTCCCATCATTGAGAATTGTTACACTATGCAAGGAGCAATTATGAACTATAAAAATGAACTGATGAATTAACCTCCCAAAAATGGACACACTTTTGCTACCAGACAAAATGCAGTAAGCAGTCAGGTGACCTCTCTTGTACTGCAAATATACATAGTGACTGCTGGAGATTGAACACATGATCATGTCTGGATCAGCCTTGAAGAAAGCATTAGAAATGCTAATGGCCCCATTCAACCGTTGGACTAACAATGACCTTTGCGGACCTAGAGTCTCCAGACTCAAACTCTGGATAAAGTGGTGTTTGGTCACACCTATTATCAAGATGACTAACATTTAAATACCATTGTCTAACAATGGCCACATATTCAGAGACATTGTATGAAACACCAGGGGAGAGCAACTTTGGTCACCTGTCAGAAACCAAGTCTGATAGGTTGTTTTAAAGAAAAGAGATTTTGCTGTGAAGAAAGCTGGAGCAGAGACAGAAAGACAGCAACCAGGAAGCTGAGAGAGATCTATTCCAGCCAAGAAGAAGACCCTGCCGAATACCAGCTATAAAGCTACCTAGAGGCAGAGACGCAAAGGAGACCTTTGAAAACTCCCCATCTGGAAGACTGAAACAGGATCTTCGCCATTGGACTGTAACTGAGATTTGACCAAAGAAATCTGCAGCAAAGCATTTGTCCACCTGAAACTCTCCAAAGCTTGACTCCAGGGAACGAGGAAAAAAAGGAAGAGCAGGCCTGCATTGTTTAAATTTTCCTCCTGGAGAAACAAACAAGGTTTCACAACAAACTCTTTAAAATAAAAAACAGACCTAAATGCATGCCATCTTTTAATCTCTATTGTTTCCTGTGTGTGTGCGCTTGTGTGTGTATGTTTGAGGGTGAAGTTGCGAATTTTCAGACTTTTGTTTAATAAACAGTTATCCTTTCCTCAAACCTACGAGAAAACCTGTTATTTGTCTGTTTATTGACCATTAAAACACTCAAGGGTTAAAACACAATTTCTGAGAAAACACTATCTGTCCTCAGTTGAGAGGTGAAGAGAGAAACCAGCCCCTATCATTTCTTACTTGTCCGTAACAGGATGGGGATGTTCATGGAGGCTCCTTCCCCTGTTACTTGTTTAGTTGTCCATCATGATTCATGACAGGATGTGGCAGGACTGCATTGATCTGATCTGTTGTTTGTAGGATCACTTAGCTCGGTCTATAGCATGCTGCTTTCACTCTTTAGCGTGCAGGTAGCCCTGTGTTGTAGCTTCACCAGGTTGGTCCCTCATTTTTAGGTACATTTGGTGCTGCTCCTGTCATGCTCTTCTACGCTCCCTTTTGAAACAGGGTTGGCCCTGTGGCTTGATGGTAATGGTAGAGCTGGAGATATGCTGGGCCATGAAGTTACAGATTGTGGTGGAATACAATACTGCTGCTGCTGATGGCCTGCAGTGCCTCATGAGCACCCAGTTTTGAGCTGCTGGATCTATCCTATTTAGCATGCTGGTAGTGCCACACAATGTGTTGGAGGGTGTCTTCAGTGTAAAGACAGGATTTTGCGGGTTTGACTGGATTGGGTGTGACTTTGTTGTATCCGAATCTGATGCCGAAGTTGAAAAAGAGTAATCTATCTGGATAGTCGTTTGGTAGTACAGAACTTGAGTATTGCTGAAAAAAAAAGACATGTTGTCGAAGCTTTTCGTCTTGCACTCAGCAGGACAATCCGCAAGCATACCAATGTAAGGGAAAGTAACCACTTTATACTATATGAGAAGAGAGTGCTGATTGGTTGGCAAGTGAACTCTGATTGGTAGAGGCATTGCCACGTAGAATGCACCAGTTTATGGTGACTGACAGTTAACTGCCAAGCTTTGTTTGAAATTTAAAACAGGCAGCTTGACTCAGGTTGGTCAAGGCATTGCCCTGAGGAATGAACCAGCGAATGGCTGTCACTTATTTTGTTTAGCTGAAATAGGTGTAATATGTGTACATGTTCTTTCTGTCTGCAAAGAACAGGGCCTTGTGTATTAATATATGTAGCTTCCAGTACGCGCAAGTCCGCCAAAATGCGAGACCTGACAACCAATTAAGGATAAAAGTGTATTTTATAATGGAAATATTTGACACTCCACAAACATAAAATTAGCTTTTCAGTGCCAATAAGGGTGTTAAGCAATAATTCTGAAATTAGTACACCATTAAAAACCTAGTTGGATTTCATCCATTTAATAAAAGGTGTAACTTTTTCAAGGGTTTTTACAATGACACTCACAGCATAGAGGTGGACATTTTCATTAAATCATGATTGCAATAGAGATTTCAGTCTGTGGAAATCGCTACAGTGAACCCTATGGAGGAACATCAACTCACTGACAGCAATTTTGAGATTTCTGTGTTATTCTGCGCGTGCATGGACTCCCAAAATCGATGTCAATTTCAGTGTTGTAATGATGGCAAAGCCTGACAGTTTTGCTGTCACGACCACAGCAAAATCCAGGTCAATATCAATAAGAGAGGAGATAGAGAGAGAAATATGTTGAACATTTAAAAAAAAATACACTACCCTTTACCACTGAAGACTCAACATCGGCTTCCTTGGCAGGCTTACATTTTTTCCCTGTTCGAACAAAAAAGTAGTTGCATAACCAATAATAGGACAATCCCTAACTTGCTCTAGGAAAAGTAAAAGGTGTAGCACTCTGCAGGGATATCAAAATGTTTATGTTCAACACAAAAAGAAACACGTACTATTCAAATCAGAGTAAACAGGTTATAGACCCTTGAATATTAACACCAAAGAGAACTCTGCTAACAATTGATAAAACCATTATAAAATGCAGAAGGGAGCTTGGCTCTCTTCTCACAAGGTGAGATGGAACAGCCTTACACCATGTTAAAATACAAACATCGTGATAAACATAGAGACGCTGGCTTATGCCCTAAGATGCCAACACTCAAGTAAGACTACCCCATTTTTGCAACTCCAAAATACTTTTGAAAATGCTCAATCCAATGCCAATATATGAATTTATGAAATAAGAATGAGCACAAATCTGAACTGTCAGCATCAGCAAAAAATATTTAATGCCTTTCAAATCTACAGTTTCATCAACTGAACAAAACCAAATCAAAAAACTTATACTAAACTTCTTGTATTTCAAGAAAAAACAATTTAACAATTTAGGTATTCCTGAGCAGTAAAACTAGCTCATCTTTCTTACTAATCTTCACCCATGCTACAGTATTGGCCTTTTAAACTAGTTACTTGAGCTCAGTGTCACTATTCACTCCTACAAATTGACCTCATGGCCTTTCTCTCTTGGGGTCCATGTGTCTTCAGTGGATTCAGAGGCTTGTGAGAAAGAGATTGGTGCAGGCAGACAGGAGAGGCTGTGGCAAGCCAGCCAGTAGAGATCTTGTCAGTCCAGGAGCACTCTGCTTTCTGCCCAAACGGTTTGTACAAATTCAAAAAACTCAGGTTGCCCAGCAGGTTAGTCATGTGATGAGCTGGTTTGACCATGTCCATTTGTGTATTCGGCCAACTTAGCAATCAACCTGGAATGCGAGCTCCCCCACATTCAACGTCTGGTGATCAAAAGTCCATTGTGAGTTGATTGTGTCAAGGAATGGCTGCTTTGTCCTTCCAAACACTGTCTGTTAATATGCAAATGTCTTTCCAGCTATAGCTGATCTGTTTAACAAGTCCTTTCTTCACTCCAGTAACAATTTTAAATCATTGTTCGTGACAAGATTCATGTGCCTCATTCCTTTCCATACAACTGTCTAATTCCCTTTTGAATGTCTTGATTGAACCTGCCTCCACCACACCCTCAGGCAGTGCATTCCAGACCGTAACTTCCTCATGTCGCTTTTGCTTCTTTTACCAATAACTTTAAATCTGTGCCCTCTCGTTCTTGATCCTTTCACAGGTGGGAACAGTTTCTCCCTATCTACTCTGTCCAGACCCCTCATGTGGTCAACAATACACCATTCTGACATCCAAACTCACACACAAAATAACCATTTGGATGAAGTACTGGAGAACTATTACTCACTATGGAACCATACTCCAGCATCAGGAGTTGCCTTTGGGAGAAAAAAGTTAATAAGAGAAAGTTAGAGGAGTGTTACAGACAGAATTGAGAGAGAACTAAAACCCCAGTTCTTTTCCCTTTTCTGTCCATAATCAGGGTGTTTTTGACAAGGAAGATGTGTTTCGTAACCCCTGAATGTATGCACAATTTGAATAGTCAGCAGCACACTTTTCGTGGGTTCAAATAAAGAGGATTATTTTTATTCACACGTTCAACCCAAAAGTTTAATGCTGCGTCACTCAGTCATCACTCACACACACACACAATTGGGAAAGAAAGTTGTTAAAGAGGATAGTGCACTTTAACAAATTACAAGTAAAGGAATTATTCATAAGTCACATGCTTTGGCTCATCCTGGGGAAAAGGCATGCGTTGTGGGCCGAATGACGAAGACGTTTTCACTCCTGAAGTGTAGCTAGGTAGATTTGATAGCTGGAGTTGTATAATCAAAGATGTTGCATGATTCTCTCGAAGAGGTGGATTTTTTGCAGGTCATGAAGTTAGTTGCTTGTAGACTTATGGTTAGGTTGGTTTTCTGTACTGGTGGACTTGAAAAGAAATAGGTTTAGAGACTTTAAGATATTTCAACCTCCAGTTCTTTTAAGGCACGATGGCACTGCCTGGTCTGCTGGCTGTTTTTTCTGCAGTCTGTATTTAAAGATGATTTTTAGAAGGAGACCAACATGGCTGCCCCACCATGTGACTTCTCACAGTTCCTTTTCGAAATATGGTGGGAGTTTAGTTTGATTAGCCCCATCCTGGTTTATTGTTCCAAGACATTCATCCTGAGGAGGGTTAAAACAATCACTTCTTTGGTTCAGGAGAAAACTATTCAATTCAGGAACATCTCCCTATGGTTTCAGGATGGCACTGATGACACCTCTTAGTCTGGAAGGTATCCCTTTGTCCTTTTAGACAGTGAATCAGTTCTTGAATACACCAGCCGAAAGTCAGCTGACCTTTGTCAGCTATCTTTGCAGCCCATATCCACTTTTAATGTCCATTGTGGTTCATTTAAAACAAAAGGAAAATTCATTTCCAGAAGATGCTATGCTGAATATAGTCCATGTTTAAAGTTATGAATAGACTGTACTAGGCATAACAGGGAGGATTAAAAGTTTAATAAAATTGTAATGCTTTTCAGTATGGAAATTTATTTTAGACCCTGGGCTACCCATTATTTGGATAATATAAACTTTTTTGAGGCTGGCCAGCCTGACTAAATCTGTAAGTAATTGAACAATTCTACTGTGACTGAGCTGAGGGCAGTCAGTCTTGCTCAAGGGATATCATTGCCGTATTTAGGTTTTTAAGCATGCTCAGTTCCTAGAATAATCAGGAACAACCAAGTCCAAAAACTTGTACAAATACCATGTTGACTGCTGATAAAGGTCTACTCCACAGCAGGTATTGTATCATTCATTGTGCAGGTTTGATGCGGGCAGGGAGAATGCTCCGTAATGATTCTATTTATTAAACAATACCCACAAATTGAACTAATACATCCATACCAATTCAGTAGCTTTCCTCCCAATTGAGAATGACATCTGCATAATCTTATTAATGTTGAAAAAAAAATGCTTTGATAGTTATCCCCAGTGTCCTGGACAATATTTATCCCTCAATCAACATCACAAAAACAGATTATCTAGTCATTTATCACATTGCTGTTGGTGGGACTGTGCTTTGTGCAAATTGGCTGCTGCATTTCCTACATTACAATAGTGACTACACTTCAAAATTACTGCATTTTGGCAAAAGGGATAGGGAGAGGCAATCTCGACTAAATGGTACACAACAGGGACAGAGGGATCTGGGGGTTCATGTGCATTGATCTTTGAAGGTGGCAGGACATTTTGAGAGAACAGTTAGCAAAGCATATGGGATCTTCAGCTTCCAAAATAGGGGTAATGAGTACAGAAGCAGGGAGGCTATGCTGAACCTTTATAAAGCCCTGGTTGAGCCACAACTAGAGTATTGCATCCAGTTCTGGTCACCACACTTTATGAAGGATGTGAGGGTCCTTGAGAGGGTGCAGAGGAGATTTACCAGAATGGTTTTAGGGATGAGGGAAGGGATGAGGGATTTTAGCTACAAGGTTAGGTTTGAAAAGCTGGGGTTCTCCTTGGAGCAAAGGAGATTGAGGGGAGATTTGTTTGAGGTGTATAAGATTCTGACAGGTTTGGATAGGGTAGACAAAGAAAATCTATTCCCATTATCTGATGGTGCAAGGACTAGGGTACACAGAATTAAGATTTTGGGCAAGAGATACGGAGAGAGGGGATGTGAGGAAGAACTTTTTTTTTTTAATATACACACAGCGAGTGGTAATGACCTGGTAATTGCTGCCTACAAGGATAGTGGAAGCAGAGACGATGAATGATTTCAAAAGGAAATTGGATGGGCACTTGAGGGAAATAAACGTACAGGGCTACGGCGATAGAGCTGGGCAATGGGACTGACTGGATTGTTCTGCAGAGAGCTGGCATGGAATCGATGGACTGAATGGCCTCCTTCTGTGCTGTTATGACTCTCTGACTTCATTGGCTATAAAGCGCTGAGACGTCTGGTGGTTGTGAAAGGCGATACATAAATTCAAGTCTTTTCTTTTGCAATAAAATGAGGGATAAGCTGCCCAAATTCCCTTTCCTCACAGAGCTTCAAATCTACCATATTTTTTTTTAATCTAACCATCTCCTCTTGACATTCAATGGCAATACCATCACTGAATCCCCCACCATCAACATCCTAGACCAGCCATATAAATACTGTGGCTACAAGAGCAGGTCAGAGGCTGGGAATTCTGCAGCGAGTAACTCAACTCCTGACCGCCCCCCCCCCCCAATGCCTGTCCACCATCTACAAGTCACAAGTCAGTAGTGTGATGGAATACTCTCCACTTGCCTGGAGAGGACAGCTCTAACAGCACTCATGAAGCTGGACACCATCCAGGACAAAACAGACTGCTTGATTGGCACCCCATCCACCACCTTCAAGATTCACTCCCTCCATCACTGATGCACAGTGGCAGCAGTGCGCATCATCTACAAGATGCACTGTGGCAACTTGCCAAGGTGCCTTCCAAACCCATGACCTCTACCACCTAGAAAGACAAAGGCAGCAGATGCATGGGAACACCACTACCTGCAGGTTCTCGTCGAAGCCACATACTATCCTGTCTTGGAAATACATTCATGTTCCTTCACAGTTGCTGGGCGGCACAGTTGAGCAGTGGTTAGCACCGCAGCCTCACAGCTCCAGCGACCCGGATTCAGTTCTGGGTACCGCCTGTGCGGAGTTTGCAAGTTCTCCCTGTGACCGCGTGGGTTTCCGCTGGGTGCTCCGGTTTCCTCCCACAGCCAAAGACTTGAAGGTTGATAAGTAAATTGGCCATTGTAAATTGCCCATAGTGTAGGTAGGTGGTAGGAGAATGGTGGGGATATAATAGGGAATATGGGATTAATGTAGGATTAGTACAAATGGGTGGCTGTTGGTCGGCACAGACTCGGTGGGCCGAAGGGCCTGTTTCAGTACTGTATGTCTAAATAAATAAAATCATGGCACTCCCTTCCTAACAGCATTGTGGGTGTACCTACAACCCATGGACTGCACTGGCTCAAGAAGGCAGCTCACCATCACTTTCTCAAGGGCAATTACAGATATGCAGAAATGCTGGCCTAGCCAGTGATGCTCACATCCCATGAACAAGTAATCCAGAGCCCAAGTTAATGCTCTGGGGACATGGGTTCAAATCCCACCATGGCAGAGGGTGAAATTTGAATTCAATTAATAAATCAAGAATTAAAAGCTAGTCTAATTGTGACCATGAAACCATTGTTGATTGTTGTAAAAACCCATCTGGTTCACTAATGTCCTTTAGGGAAGGAAATCTGCAATCCTTATCTGGTCTGGCCTACATGTGACTTCAGACCCACAGCAATGTGGTTGACTAAATGCCCTCAGAAATGGCCTAGCAAGTCATTCAGTTCAAGGGCAATTAGGGACGGGCAACAAAGGCTGGCTTTGCCAGCGACGCCCACATCCTATGACAAAAAACAAATTGAAAATTTAGCATACAATGGCAACAATAAAGTATTTAAAACTATTGATATTTTATATCAAACCAGACAAATTGCAACAACCCAAAACTTCTTTAGCATGATAGCCCTTGAATCCACAGCAAATCTAGTTTTATTACTGTTAAGAACATACACGAATCTCCATCTCAAATTTGAACATCTGTTCTCTTCCCTAACCTTTCCTATATAACATATTTTAAAGGAATACTACATTGATAAAATAACCTACACATTGATATACATCACAGAAGTAAAGCATAACATGAGTTTTTTGTCTTCAATCTCCTGTGAAGATAGTACCCTGTGTTGCCATAATAATAAAAGCAAAATACTGCAGATGCGGGGGGAAATCTAAAATAAAAACAGAAAGTGCTGGAAATACTCAGCAGGTCAGGCAGCATCTGTGGAGGGCATCAGAACAGTTCTGATGAAAGGTCACAGATCTGAAACGTTAACTCTGCTTCTCTCTCCACAGATGCACCTGCTGAGCATTTCCAGCACTTCTTGTTTTTATTACCCTGTATTACCATTTCTACATTTTTAAAATTTAAGAACACTTTTTCTTCAATCTTATCTGGACTTAAATCATTTGCATCACATGATTTCTTCTCAGGATAAACTTTAAAAATCAGTAATTTTTACACAACAAACACTAACATTTTAATCCATCTCCCCCACTTACTATTAAGGCTCTTTGGTTCGAGCGGAACAGTTTGTCGGACAGGCAGTTTTCTTCCTCTCAGTGGAGTTGTTACACATCCTACTGGCGGTTCGGGTTGAACATGTTGTCCGCTGGGCCGTCACTTCCGATAATGAATCCGTTAAAAATAAATAAATCTGATTAAAGTCAGGAGATATTTCAGAAGATGGCGGAAGTTCAGGATGAGGCGGATGAGAGAAGCCCACTATTAAAGCCGGAGACCGGCAGGTGAGTAACCAGAGGCGGCACAGAAACTGTAGGTAAACGGGCAGCAGCCAGAACTGACGGCCATTCAGAATTGATTTACCAAATTTCACTTAGGTTTGCTGTTTTTTAATCTTAAATATCAACACACACTTGACAAAAAAAAACAGAAAATGGTAATACAAAGCAGCATCTGAAAGAGAAAAGATCGATTTGTTATGATAACCCCTGAAAAATTCCCCGCCCAACTAAGTTTGTTAACACCGTGCGTACCATCTTTTCCCCCCTCCCCAATTAGAACCTACGGCTTTGGCCAAACTTTTGGTCACCTGTGCTAATATCTCCTTATGTGGCTCAGTTTTAAATGTTGTCTGATAAAGCTCCTGCAAAATGCTTTGGGTGGTTTTCCTATGTTAAAGTTGCAGTATAAATGTTGTTGTGCAATGAATTGTCCCAACATCACGTGAGTTATGCAAAAGTCCCAGAAGTCAAAATAGAAGGGTCACTGACCCGAAACGTTAACTCTGCTTCTCTTTCCACAGATGCTGCCAGACCTGCTGAGTGAATCCAGCATTTCTTGTTTTTGTTGTAATAGGTGTTTGCTGACAAAATATGAATGGCCACACTTCAGAAGTAATTCATTGGCTGTGAAATATTTTGTGATAGCTGAAGGATATGAAAGGTGCTATATTAATACAAGGCCTTTTGTGGGTGGATCATAGTAAAAACAAGTCATATGTCTTAAAGGATAGTTTTTGATGTAAAGAACAGTCACATTTGAAATGTTAGCCATCTGTCATTCTCAGGTGCTGACTGATTTGCTCTGGAACTGATTTTTTTTTCGTCCTTCTATCTGTGAGGAGACACCACAACTTTTAGCAGTTTCTGGAAAGGATAACCACCATTTCTCCCGGTCAGAAATCTTGTTCAGCAATTGTTAGCAGATTTCGGTTATAGTCACACAAAAAACGGTTGTTAGTCCTCCGAGTCTGGGTGGTTTTATAAAGGCAAGCTTTAATGTATATTGACTAATAACAGTATTTTTTATATGACCGTTCCACAGTATTCTGTTAAATGCCAAGCAATTAATGCAACCTGTCTCCTACAAGTTGATCAGACTTGTAATCTTCACGTGTCACTGTTAAGGTGAATGAATGCCACCTGTCCCAAGAGCACTCTAACTATTAGAGACAGAAAGGCCCATTATTGTCATGTTCAGCTACCTTGGGTTGCACTTATGCACAACAGTATGTGGAAGTGCATGTTTGCAGAGGCCATGCATTGAGGTGTTTACCCCACTTCTAATCTTTCTGCCTTCATCTCTGTTCTACAGGCTTTGTTTGTCATACTTTAAATGCATGGGCCAGGTAGCATTCCAGGCTTTCATAATTCTGACTACCTTAACAGTATCTCAATACTGCGGTTTTCAGTTTCTTAGCAACTGCCCCTTTATCTCAGTTACTGGTTCACATGGCTCAGCTCGTTTGGTTCACACTGAAAAAGCTTCCTCTTTTCTCCACATTCGCTCACTGGCTAAAATGTTAAAACAAAGCCTGCCTGGACACCTTTGCCATTTCAACCACTTTAAAATATTCTAAGAATTGATATACAACACCAGAATAATTTCTAAATTGAGGAAGGGCATGGTTTTCTGGGTTGTGTATGCATGATTGTATAGCACTGTCTGTTCTTTTTCATCAGTGCAAAAGTGTGCTAATTTTTTTATTCATTCTCGGGATATCAGCATTGCTGGCAAGGCCGGCATTTATTGGCCATTCCAAATTGCCCTAAGAAGATGGTGGTAGGCCATCTTCTTGAACCACTGTAGTCCATGTTGTATTTTTCATAGCGGTTTGATACAACTGAGTAGTTTTCTGGACCACTTCAGAAGGCAGGGCAGTTAAGAGTCAACGACTTTCTGGATTTAATGTGCCTTACTTTCAAATGATCTTTCAAATTATCCTTTACATTCTGAATAGGTTTTATTTTGAAATGCCTGATTAGACACTCCAGCTGAGGGGCTGTTCACAAGTATTTACAATTTATATAAATTTATATATTGTTACGGCAAAGTGCTTTGTTGAATGATTTTCTTTAATCCACTGGCGGGAGATATGAATTTATATTTTTTTAAAGACATTTTATAAAGACCAGCCAAAAGGATAACTTTGTTGGCAGCTTAAAATGGCTACCTAATTTGCAACACTTTATCCTACATGGCAATGTTGTGAGGAGAAAGACAAAATGTCTGCTCATATCCCAGCAAGAACCAAGGCCCTGGAAGTTTAGGGGAACTGCTTGTTCCTTTTCTTTTTAGCAAGAGAGAAATACTGCTAACTGCTATGCTTGAATGACTGAGTGACTGTCATGTGACAAGCCCCTCCCCATCTGTGGTTTTACACTTGTGTCTTTCTGCAGAGGGAGGAGAAGCAACTGGACTCTGACACTTGCAGACTCAAGTGGCGGTCTCTCTCTCCATTCCAGCTTAAAAGCTTTCAAATCCTGTCTGTTGGCTGACCACCTTTGCATACTCTGGCTATAATCAGAAACCCCGTTGGAGAAAATCATCCGCATCACAGTCTCCAAGAGACCCACCGAACCAGTCATCTACCTCTTCAAACAAAAAACCTCAGGGCCACTAAATTCAGCTAGAAGCCAGCTGAATCACCAAACGCCACTTTTTTTCCATGGACTCTAACTCAACCAATCTACCTTTCCCCACTCTGTAACCTATTTGTGTGTGTGAGAATGAAAGTTGGCACGTTGTTTGTTATTTTTATTAGTTCAGTTTAGATACAGTAAAATTAACCACTTTCTTTGTTCAACTCAAGAAAACCTGTCCGATTGGTTCTTGTTATGATCATAGCAAGTAAGTAATCAAACATCTACTGAATTGGCCGGTACGTCCACTTTAAGAAAGAATTAAACCTGTTGTGGTCAAACTCCTCATTTGACCGTAACAATATATATAAAAATCTTAATTTTTCAATTGTAATGCTTAAAATTAATGGGTTACTGTGATTGCGACAATTTACAAACCAAGGCAATGTCTTCACACTCAACCATAAATGAATGACATGAAAATGTTATTTTAGAAAACTTAATGTGTGATGCTCAATTTAATTGTGTCTTATATTATTAGAACGTACTATGTGCTGCAGCATGAGAACATTACTGCATATTTTGTAAATACTCTTAATGTCTCTGTTGTGCAGCTACCTTTACAAGTCCTGTTTCAGATGTGATGGGTATATTCTGAAAATATTGGGTAATACATATGGTATTCTTAATGCTTTCAGGTTTTGGAATTTTTAATTGAACAGTTACCCTGATTTTGTTTTTCAAATTATCTTGCCTGGAATGAGATAAGTAAAATACAAAGTTTAACTACCCTATCCAGTTTGAAATAATAGACAGCTTTTTGTTTCAGTGGGGATGCTGCCGTTAAGACTAGTTGTTATTGGACCCCTGGATCCACATGGGTTTCATTATCGATAGTTGCAGCAGTAAAGTTTAAATATGTGCTCAACATATTTTATTTAGGATTGGTTAATTTAAGGTTGAAGCTTATTTTGAAAGTTTTGTTTAGGGTGAGGCTTGTAACCGCTGCACAGAAAACAATTTACTTGATGGTCTTTCCTGGAACTAGTATTTGTAAATTGATAGACTTGCGGCTTGTTGAAAATAAGGTGAGGATGCCCAGGCTTTCATTCTTGTGCAACTGGAGGAAACCCACGCGGTCACGGAGAGAACTTGCAAACTCTGCACAGGCAGTACCCAGAACCGAACCTGGGTTGCTGGAGCTGTGAGGCTGCGGTGCTCGCCATTGTGCCGCCCTGTGACTGCGTGGGTTTCCTGTGGGTGCTCCGGTTTCCTCCCACATGCCAAAGACTTGCGGGTTGATAGGTAAATTGGCCATTGTAAAAATAGCTCCTAGTGTAGGTAGATGGGAGGAGAATTGACGGAAGGTGGGGATGTGTGAGGGAAAATGGGATTAATGTAGGATTAGTATAAATGGGTGGTTGATATACGGCACGGACTCGGTGGGCCGAAGGGCCTGTTTCGGTGCTGTATCTCTATGACTCTCTCTGATTTCCCATTCACAGAACCATTTCCCTGCCACGCTGACAAAACTATCCCTTCCTTGGCACCCATCTTTCCCAACTTCATTGCCCCCTCTACTGTGGCTGAATTTTATGCTCATTTATCACTCATGCTGATAGGATTTCCAAGGGATAGGCAGTTTACTGAACAGCACCTCCTCCTGTGTCCTTTGTTTCCCTCTCCCCTTATCTCCCTTTCCCTTCTGTCCCCTTGTCACCTCCTTCCCTCTCCCAACTCCTTTCCCCATAGCTAGCTCCTTTCTCTCTCCTCATCCTTCCACCCTCCCCTGCAACTTCTCCCCTCCCCACCTGCCTCTCATCCCTTCTCTTCATCTTGTCTCCCTTCTTCCTGCCTTACAGCCTGTATTTTTCTCTCCTCCCCATCCTACACCCTCCCCTTGCTTTCCTTCTCCCTCCTCCCCTTTTCTTCCTCCCCTCCATCCACCTATGCTTCCCTACTTCCCTTCTCTCCCCTCCTGTCATCTTCCTCCTCCCCTTCCACCTTCGTATCCATCCCCTTCCCTTCATTCTTCTCTTCCTATTTTTTCTTTCACCTTTCTACCTGTCTGAATCCCCTCCTACCGCTCTCTTCTTTCTCTGTCATCCTCTCTATCCTTTCTTCCTCTCTCCATCATCCTACTCCCCTCCTCCAATTCTTTTCTTCCCCTTCTCTCATCACCTCACTATCACTTCTCCCTCCCCTCTCCCTATTTACCTCCAATTATTTCCTCTGCCCGGTAACCCTTTTTGACTTGAATAATGCCCAGTCTTTTGACTCTCCTTACGCTGTGCCATAAGAGATTGACTAGTAATCTAACAAGTATTCAGGATAATAAAAGGAACAGAAGAAAATACCCCACAGTACAAAACAAATCAGAAGAGAAAGGTTGATTTGCATGTTGGATTTATTTGCAATTTATCGGTTTGAGAGTTTTGAACATTATCATAGTACAGTGCAGTCAGCAATAGTTAACCACAGTTCTGTCATCTGTTAGACCCACTGTAATGCAGATGCACTCCCTAGGTAAAATCATTTTGTAACCAGGAGTAATTTTACTACATCATAGTTTGCTCAGTACTCAAAACAATCTAGTACAGTTTGAGTATAATTCTGAAAAGTTTTCAAGGAACAAAAAAAGAGTATGTATCTAAAGGAGTCAAGTTGAAAACATGTATAATATTGTGGGTCATATATAAAGATGAAATCCACGAATGAGTACTTATCCACCAATGAGGCAGCAATGCGAAGAACAGCCCTCTCCAATCTTCCAGGCTGCAAAATTCAAAAAGAGCAAATAGGAAATGCAAGGACATGTAAGGCTGAAATGTCAGGGCTTGGGACTGTATGTATCCCAAGGGCTGCAGTTTGGAACACCTGTCTAAAGTGTTCTATTCCAGAAAGCCAGTTAGTGAAGCATAGAACTGCAGCCAATTTTAACACATTTTTATATTTATTTTAGAGTTACACATTGCAAGCATACACATCTTGACCCAACAACGGATTTAGTTGGTATATATTTTCAGGGGCTCAAGTGAATCTCTAGTTAATGCCTAACACATTTTTTATTCTTTCATTGGTTGTGAGCATTGCTGACAAGGCCAGCATTTGTTGCCCATCTGTAACTGCCCTTGAGAAGGTGGTGGTGAGCTGCATTCATGAATTGTTGCAGTCCATCTGGTATAGGGACACTCACAGTGCTGTTAGGGAGTTCCAGGTTTTTGATCCACCGATGGTGAAGGAATGGCGATATAGTTCCAAGATGGCATGGTGTGTGACTTTGAGGGGAACTTGCAGGTGATGGTGTTGCCGTGCATCTGCTGCCCTGGTCCTTGTAGGTGGTAGAGGTTGTGGGTTTGAAAGGTGCCGTCAAAGGAGCTTTAGTGAGTTGCTGCAGTGCATCTTGTATATGCCACTGTGTGCTGGTGATGGAGGGAGTGAATGTTTAAGGCGGTGGAAGGGGTGCCAATCAAGCGGGCAGCTTTATCCTGGATGGGGTTGAGCTTCTTGAGCGTTGTTGGAGCTCAAGTCATCCAGGCAAGCGGAGAGTATTCTATCACGTGTCTTGTAGTTGGTCAACGGGTTTGGGAAGTCAGGATGTGAGATACATGCTGTCTCTGACCTGCTTTTGTAGCCATAGTATATAAGGTTCTGGTCAGTGGTAACCCCCAGGATGTTGGTGGGGGATTCAGTGATGGTAATGCTGTTGAATATCAAGGGGAGATGGTAAGATTCTCTCTTGTCGGGGATGGTGATTGCCTGGCACGAATCAGCTCAAACACAGGCAAGGAAACCTCCTGATAACCACCTACTGCCCCCCTTCAGCTGATGAATCAGTACTCCTCCATGTTGAACTGCAGTTGGAGGAAGCATTGAGTGGGGCAAGGGCACAGAATGTACTCTGGGTGGGGGACTTCAATGTCCATCACCAAGAGTGGCTCAGTGGCGCCACTACTGGCTGAGCTGGCCGAGTCTGAAAAGACGGCTGCTAGATAGGGTCTGCGGCAGGTGGTGAGGGAACCACAAGAGGGAAAAATATACTTGACCTCGTCCTCTCCAATCTTCCTGCCACAGATGCATCTGTCCATGACAGTATTGGTAGGAGTGACCATCGCATAGTCCTGGTGGAGACAAAGTTCTGTCTTCACATTGAGGATACTATCCATCATGTTGTGTGGCATGACCACCGTGCTAAATGGGATAGATTTCAAACAGATCTAGCAACTCAAAACTGGGCATCCATGAGGCGCTGTGAGCCATCTGCAGCAGCAGAATTGTACGCAACCGCAATCTGTAACTTCGTGACCCGGCATATCCCCCACTCTAGCATTCCCATCAAGTCGATGGACCAACCCTGGTTTAATGAAGAGTGCAGGTGGGCATGTCAGGAGCAGCACCAGACATACCTCAAAATGAGGTGTCAACCTGGTGAAGCTACAACCCAGGACTATTTGCATGCCAAACAGCATAAGCAGCATGCGATAGATCAAAATAAGCAATCCCATAACCGACGGATCAGATCTAAGTTCTGCTGTCCTGCCACATCCAGTTGTGAATGGCGCTGGACAATTAAACCACTAACTGGAGGAGGTGGCTCCACAAATATCCCCTTCCTCAATGATGGGAGAGCCCAGCACATCAGTGCAAAAGATAAAGCTGAAGCATTTGCAACAATTTTCAGCCAGAAGTGCCAAGTGGATGATCCATCTCGGCCCTCTCCTGAAGTCCCCAGCATCACAGATGCCAGTCTTTAGCTAATTCGATTCACTCCACGTGATATCAAGAAATGACTGAAGGTACTGGATACTACAAAGGCTATGGGCCCTGACAACATTCCGACAATAGTACTGAAGACTTGTGCTCCAGAACTTGCCGCACCCCTGGCCAAGATATTCCAGTACAGCTACAACACTGGCATCTACCCGGCCATGTGGAAAATTTCCCAGGTACGTCCTGTACACAAAAAGCAGGACAAGTCCAACCCGGCCAATTACCGCCCCATCATTCTACTCCAGATCATCAGTAAAGTGATGGAAGGTATCATGGACAGTGCTATCAAGCGGCACTTCCTTAGCAATAACCTGCTCAGTGATGCTCTGTTTGGGTTTACCAGGGCCACTCAGCTCCTGACCTCATTACAGGCTTGGTTCAAACATGGACAAAAGAGCTGAACTCAAGGTGAGGTGAGGCGAGAGTGACTGCCCTTTACATCAAGGCAGCATTTGACCGAGTATGGCTTCAAGGAGCCCTAGCAAAACTGGAGTCAATGGGAATCAGGGAAAAATACTATGCTGGTTGGAGTCGTACTTAGCGCAAAGGAAGATGGTTGTGGTTGTTGGAGGTCAGTCATCTCAGCTCCAGGACATCATTGCAGGAGTTCTTCAGGGTAGTGTCCTAGGCCCAACCATCTTCAGCTGCTTCATCAATGACCTTCCTTCAATCATAAGGTCAGAAGTGGGGATGTTCGCTGATGACTGCACAGTGTTCAGCACTATTCGCGACTCCTCATACTGAAGCAGTCAGTGTCCATATGCAGCAAGACCTGGCCAACATCCAGGCTGGGGCTGATAAGTGGCAAGTATCATTCGTGCCGCACAAGTGCCAGGCAATGACTATCTCCAACAAGAGAGAATCTAACCATCTCCCCATGACATTTAATGGCATTACGATTGCTGAATCCCCCACTGTCACTGTCCTGGGCATTACCATTGACCAGAAACTGAACTGGAGTAGCTATATAAATATTGTGGCTACAAGAGCAGGTGAGAGACTAGGAATCCTGCAACGAGAAACTCTCTTCCCGACTCCCCAAAGCCTGTCCACCATCTACAAGGCCCAAGTCAGGAGTGTGATGAAATAATCTCTGTTTGCCTGCATGGGTGCAGCTCCAACAACACTCAAGAAGCTTGACACCATCCAGGACAAAGCAGCCCACTTGATTGACACTCCATCCACAAACATTCGCTCCCTCCACTACTGACGCACAGTGCCAGTTGTGTGTACCATCTACAAGATGCGCTGCAGCAACGCACCAAGACTTCTTCAACAGCATCTTCCAAAACCGCAACCAACTAGAAGGATAAGAGCAGTAAATGCTTGGGAACACCACCACCTGCAAGTTCCCCTCCAAACCACACACCATCCTGTCTTGGAACTATATCGCCGTTTCTTCACTGTCACTGGGTCAAAATCCTGGAACTCCCTTCCTAACAGCACTGTGGGTGTACCTACGGCACATGGACTGTAGTGGTTCAAGAAGGCAGCTCACCACCACCTTCTCAAGGGCGGCACAGTGGCGCAGTGGTTAGCACCACAGCCTCACAGCTCCAGCGACCCGGGTTCAATTCTGGTTACTGCCTGTGTGGAGTTTGCAAGTTCTCCCTGTGTCTGCGTGGGTTTCCTCCGGGTGCTCTGGTTTCCTCCCACATGCCAAAGACTTGCAGGTTGATAGGTAAATTGGCCATTAGCAATTGCCCCTAGTATAGGTAGGTGGTAGGGAAATATAGGGACAGGTGGGGATGGAGTAGGAATATGGAATTAGTGTAGGATTAGTATAAATGGGTGGTTGATGGTCGGCACAGACTCGGTGGGCCGAAGGGCCTGTTTCAGTGCTGTATCTCTAAACTAAACTAAAATTAGGGATAGGCAATAAATGCTGGCATAGCCAGCGATGCCCACATCCCATGAACCAATAAAAAAAATGAATGTTACTTGCCACTTATCAATCCAAGCCTGAAAGTTGTCCAGGTCTTGCAGTGTATGGTCACGGACAGCTTCAGCATCTGAAGAGTCATGAATGGTGCTAAGCACTTGCATTCATCAGCGAACCTCCCCACTTCTGACCTAGTGATGGAGGGAAGGTCATTGATGAAGCAGCTAAATATGGTTGAGTATTCACCGAGGAGAGGGACATGACGGATGTTGAGGTTAGGGACAGATGTTTGATTACTCTAGGTCAAGTCGGCATAAGGAGGGAGGAAGTGTTGGGTATTCTAAAAGGCATTAAGGTGGACAAGTCCCCAGGTCCGGATGGGATCTATCCCAGGTTACTGTGGGAAGCGAGAGAGGAAATAGCTGGGGCCTTAACAGATATCTTTGCAACATCCTTAAACACGGGTGAGGTCCAGGAGGACTGGAGAATTGCTAATGTTGTCCCCTTGTTTAAGAAGGGTAGCAGGGAAAATCCAGGTAATTATAGACCGGTGAGCCTGACGTCAGTGGTAGGGAAGCTGCTGGAGAAGATACTGAGGGATAGGATCTATTCCCATCTGGAAGAAAATGGGCTTATCAGTGATGGGCAACATGGTTTTGTGCAGGGAAGGTCATGTCTTACCAACTTAATAGAATTCTTTGAGGAAGTGACAAAGTTGATTGATGAGGGAAGGGCTGTAGATGTCGTATACATGGACTTCAGTAAGGCGTTTGATAAGGTTCCCCATGGTAGGCTGATGGAGAAAGTGAAGGCGCATGGGGTCCAAGGTGTACTAGCTAGATGGATAAAGAACTGGCTGGGCAACAGGAGACAGAGTAGCAGTGGAAGGGAGTTTCTCAAAATGGAGACGTGTGACCAGTGGTGTTCCACAGGGATCCGTGCTGGGACCACTGTTGTTTGTGATATACATAAATGATTTGGAGGAAAGTATAGGTGGTCTGATTAGCAAGTTTGCAGACGACACTAAGATTGGTGGAGTAGCAGATAGTGAAGGGGACTGTCAGAGAATACAGCAGAGTATAGATAGATTGGAGAGTTGGGCAGGGAAATGGCAGATGGAGTTCAATCAGGGCAAATGCGAGGTGATGCATTTTGGAAGATCCAATTCAAGAGTGAACTATACAGTAAATGGAAAAGTCCTGGGGAAAATTGATGTACAGAGAGATTTGGGTGTTCAGGTCCATTGTTCCCTGAAGGTGGCAACGCAGGTCAATAGAGTGGTCAAGAAGGCATATGGCATGCTTTCCTTCATCGGACGGGGTATTGAGTACAAGAGTTGGCAGGTCATGTTACAGTTGTATAGGACTTTGGTTCGGCCACATTTGGAATACTGCGTGCAGTTCTGGTCGCCACATTACCAAAAGGATGTGGATGCTTTGGAGAGGGTGCAGAGGAGGTTCACCAGGATGTTGCCTGGTATGGAGGGCGCTAGCTATGAAGAGAGGTTGAATAGATTAGGATTATTTTCATTAGAAAGACGGAGGTTGAGGGGGGACCTGATTGAGGTCTACAAAATCATGAGAGGTATAGACAGGGTGGATAGCAAGAAGCTTTTTCCCAGAGTGGGGGATTCAATTACAAGGGGACACGAGTTCAAAGTGAAAGGGGAAAAGTTTAGGGGGGATATGCGTGGAAAGTTCTTTACGCAGAGGGTGGTGGGTGCTTGGAACGCATTGCCAGTGGAGGTGGTAGACGCGGGCACAATAGCGTCTTTTAAGATGTATCTAGACAGATACATGAATGGGCAGGAAGTAAAGAGATACAGACCCTTAGAAAATAGGCGACGGGTTTAGATAGAGGATTTGGATCGGCGTAGGCTTGGAGGGCCGAAGGGCCTGTTCCTGTGCTGTAATTTTCTTTGTTCTTTGAGTCTTAGGACACAACTCTGAAGCATTCCTGCAGCAATGTCTTGGGGCTGAGATGATTGGTTTCCAACAACCACAACCATCTTTCTTTATGCAAGTTATTACTCCAACCAGTGGAGAGTTTTACCCCCTGATTCCCATTGACTTCAACTTTGCCAGGGCTTCTTGATGCCACACTTGGTCAAATGCTGTGTTGATGTCAAGGGCAGTCACTCTCACCCCACCTCTTGAATTCAACTCTTTGTCCATGCTTGGACCAAGGTTGTAATGAGGCTGCGTGGCCCTGGCAGAACCCAAACTGAACATTGGTGAGCAGGTTATTACCATGTAAATGCCTCTTGATAGCACTATTGACGACACTTTCCATCATTTTGCTGATGATCTAGAGTAGACTGATGGGGCTGTAATTGGCCGGATTGGATTTGTCCTGCTTTTTGTGGACAGGCCATACCACATTGTTGGGTGGATGCCAGTGTTGTAGTTGTATAAATACTGTTATAAATACAATTAATGTACAATTAACATAAAGATATGTAATATGCTTGGTTATAAAGTTCATTTCAATGTTTTTAAAATAGCTCCTGATTCTTGTCACATTCCGATTTAAGTATTTCCTACCTTCTAATAATGTGAGCTGCTTGAACTGAATGTTAGCATTCAGCCACAGTATACTCCATTGCGCTCCATGCAGCGTTGTTTTCGCTTTTTGGCAGGTTACTCTTGAGCTCCTATTGAGTATTGTTTATTTTACTCATTCTGCGGAGGCTGCATTTTTCCTTCAACATGCTTGTGAATGACAGTAGCTTTTTAACTGCTTTAATTGGATAAATTCATTTAAAGTTCTTCCCAGCTTGCATTACAGGTGTAAAGTAACAGGCTTAGTTGCTTGATTATTATACTCTAGTCTGCACATCTAGCACATTCAAATGTGTTTTTCATCGAAAATAGTAGTTTAACAGTTAAGCTTTGGTAATTAATCTTGCTCCCCCCGCCAGTTCAGTACTAAATAATAAATACCATGATTCCACTGAGACCCAGTTGTATATTGTCTCTATATAGAAGTGGATTTGGTTAGATTGAAAGCTGTCAGCATGCATGTGGCGACATAGGCAGTTACTTTAAAATGCAATATTACTTTTGATGCAAATTATTTTTCGTTAAAAACACTTTCCTGTTCTGAATAGTGTTTCTTTCACCACCTCCTAGATATCAACAATGTCCAGTGTCCAAATCTCAGGAAAAGGCTGTTTAGTTGGCAGTGAATCTGTCAGCGATCGGTAGGTTGCGTGGTTCGGTATCCTTTTAGTCCAGACGTGTACTTAAAACTCATTAGAAATGGGTCTAGTTTACATCAAAACTGCTTTGCCGTGCAGAGTTTGGGATAAATATATTGCATTGTGACTGCCAATCTAGCTGATTCTGGGTCAGAGGTGGGCACCAACCTGTTGCACCACGGACATTTGACAAAATCTTTGACTCAGCCATGGAGATGGTGGCAGTTAATCTATATATAAATTGGATAGCCAAACTAATGCCATCAAAACACAGTCTGATTTAAAACACATTTCTCCCTATAAATAAAATAGCTAAGTATACAAACATCAATGGAGTGTAGCATAACTTTATGAGCTAGCTAGCAAGCAAAATAGTATGCAAAGCGAATTGCTTTTGTTGACAGAATAGAGCTAGCTACACTATGTCATGGGGTTGTAGATGGACCTTATCGGCTGACCTCTGTGGATTCACACTGTGTCAGGAGTGCAAATTCATCCAATAAACCATGAAATTCAAAGAGAGGATTGTTATTGTGGTTACTGAGGTGAGGCAGGAGAAAAATCAGCAATAGGAAGATGCAACATTTCTCACATTGCTTTTGTCACAAGACAATTTAACCTGTGATAGTCTATGTTTGTGCAACTTCTCCACCTGCTTGTAATATGTGTCTGAAGACAGGGCATCTAGCAAAAAGGCAGTGATCTCCAGATCAGGAGAATTTTATAAGATGGAGCAGATAGTACTTCAAAAGAGTCAGGTAAAACAGAAAAGCAGGGTGGGACAGAGAGATAAATGATAGCGAGCCAAGACTAGTTTATTCATCTTGACAGGCTGTTAAACTAGGTCCTGGAATCTAAAATACAGAAACAGCAGCATCTCTCATGGATAAAATGTCATTTACTCACCAAGGCTAGTGACAAAATTAGATAAACACACTTACAAATAAAGAGCGCTCTTCAGCTCCTCCAATAAGCAATTCTCTTATGTCTATATCTCAGTCTATCACCGTCGATTCCGATTTAGCTCTGGCAAGATAATTAACGAAAAGCTTTTCTGCAAAAGCACGAGCGGCTGTTACTGCATGTATTATTCAGTGACAAAATGTTTAGTCACTATCTGTAAGATTGTACTCTAGACGAACCAATTTATGTCCAAGCCAAATCCCATGCCTGTTATCAAAGGTGCACTTTTATAGTTGTCGTCTTTGGCCTCCTTGTCTCGAGAGACGATGGGTAAGTGCCTGGAGGTGGTCAGTGGTTTGTGAAGCAGCGCCTGGAGTGGCTATAAAGGCCAATTCTAGAGTGACAGACTCTTCCACAGGTGCTGCAGATAAAATTGGTTGTCGGGGCTGTTACACAGTTGGCTCTCCCCTTGCGCTTCTGTCTTTTTTCCTGCCAACAGCTAAGTCTCTTCGACTCACCACGCTTTAGCCCCGCCTTTATGGCTGTCCGCCAGCTCTGGCGATCGCTGGCAACTGACTCCCACAATTTGTGATCAATGTTACAGCACTTCATGTCGCGTTTGCAGACGTCTTTAAAACGGAGACAAGGACGGCCAGTGGGTCTGATACCAGTGACTAGCTCGCTGTACAATGTATCCTTGGGGATCCTGCCATCTTCCATGTGGCTCACATGGCCAAGCCATCTCAAGCGCCGCTGACTCAGTAGTGTGTATAAGCTGGGGATGTTGGCCGTCTGGAGGACTTCTGTGTTGGAGATATGGTCCTGCCACCTGATGCCAAGGATTCTCCGGAGGCAGCGAAGATGGAATGAATTGAGTCGTCGCTCTTGGCTGACATACGTTGTCCAGGCCTCGCTGCCGTAAAACAAGGTACTGAGGACACAGGCTTGATACACTTGGACTTTTGTGTTCCGTGTCAGTGCGCCATTTTCCCACACTCTCTTGGCCAGTCTGGACATAGCAGAGGAAGCCTTTCCCATGCGCTTGTTTAATTCTGCATCTAGAGACAGGTTACTGTTGATAGTTGAGCCTAGGTAGGTGAACTCTTCAACCACTTCCAGAGTGTGGTCGCCGATATTTATGGATGGGGCATTTCTGACGTCCTGTCCCATGATGTTCGTTTTCTTGAGGCTGATGGTTAGGCCAAATTCGTTGCAGGCAGCCACAATCCTGTCGATGAGTCTCTGCAGACACTCTTCTGTGTGGGATGTTAATGCAGCAACGTCAGCAAAGAGGAGTTCCCTGATGAGGACTTTCCGTACTTTGGTCTTTGCTCTTAGACGGGCGAGGTTGAACAACCTGCCATCTGATCTTGTGTGGAGGAAAATTCTTTCTTCTGCAGACTTGAATGCATGTGACAGCAGCAGGGAGAAGAAGATCCCAAACAGTGTAGGTGCGAGAACACAGCCCTGTTTGACACCACTCAGGATAGGAAAGGGGTCTGATGAGGAGCCGCTATGCTGAATTGTGCCTTTCATATTGTCATGGAATGAGGTGATGATACTTAGTAGCATTGGTGGGCATCCAAACTTGTCTAGTAGTCTCAAGAGACCACATTTGCTGACAAGGTCAAAGGCTTTGGTGAGATCAATGAAAGCAACGTAGAGGGGCATCTGTTGTTCACGGTATTTCTCCTGTAGCTGGTGAAGGGAGAACAGCATGTCAATGGTGGATCTCTCTGCTGGAAAGCCACACTGTGCCTCAGGGTAGACACGCTCAGCCAGCTTCTGGAGCCTGTTTAAAGCGACTCGAACGAAGACTTTCCCCACTATGCTGAGCAGGGAGATTCCACGGTAGTTGTTGCAGTCACCGCGGTCACCCTTGTTCTTAGAGAGGGTGATGATATTGGCATCGCGCATGTCCTGTGGTACTGCTCCCTCGTCCCAGCACAAGCAAAGCAGTTCATGCAGTGCTGAGAATATAGCAGGCTTGGCACTCTTGATTATTTCAGGGGTAATGCCGTCCTTCTCAGGGGCTTTTCCGCTGGCTAGAGAATCAATGGCATCACTGAGTTCTGATTTTGTTGGCTGTATGTCCAGCTCATCCATGACTGGCAGAGACTGGGCTGCATTGAGGGCGGTCTCAGTGACAACATTTTCCCTGGAGTACAGTTCTCGGTAGTGTTCCACCCAGCAGTCCATTTGCTTGCGTTGGTCAGTGATTGTGTCCCCTGATTTAGATTTGAGGGGGGCAATCTTCTTGATGGTTGGCCCAAAAGCTCTCTTAATGCCATCATACGTTCCTCTGATATTTCCGGTGTCAGAGGCCAGCTGAATATGACTGCATAGGTGTTGCCAGTAGTCATTTGCGCAGCGCCTGGCTGTTCTTTGTGCAGCGCTTCTGGCTGCTTTAAGTGCTACGGATGTTAACTTGCTGGGCGCTTTCTTGTAGTTCAGCTGTGCAATGCGCTTAGTGGCTATGACAGGTTCCAGCTTTTCAAAGTGAGATTGAAACCAGTCTGCATTCCGCTTCACACGTTTGCCATAGGTGGTCATTGCTGAGTCATAGATGGCGTCTCTGATGTGGGCCCACTTGGTCTCTGCATCCCCTGTGGGAGTGTTTTGGAGGGCTTTTTCAAGTGAATTTAGAAACTTACCTAACAGCTGTGGATGAGAAATTCTGCTAGTGTTGATGCGCGGGCGGCCCTTCTGCTTGAAGTGATGCAGCTTCTTTGGTCTGAGTCTAACCTTGCTGCACACCAGGGAGTGGTCGGTGTCGCAGTCCGCACTGTGGAAGCTGCGTGTGATTTGAACGCTGTTTAAAGCGGCTCGCCTTGTGACGATGAGGTCCAGCTGGTGCCAACAACGTGATCTTGGGTGTCTCCAAGAAACCTGGTGACAGGGTTTAGTGTGAAAGAATGAGTTGGTGATGCAGAGGTTATGATAGGTACACAATTCAAGCAGTCTCTGTCCATTCTCATTCATCCCACCAATGCCATAGCACCCAAGGCAGGAGGGCCATGAGTCATGGTTGGCCCCAACCCTGGCATTAAAGTCCCCCAGCAGAAACAGGTGTTCGGTGTTGGGGATGCTAATTATGATATTATGGAGTTCCTCGTAAAACTGGTATTTAGCTTCAGGTGGGGAGCAGAGTGTTGGAGCATGTATGCTGAGTAGGTGTACTGGACCAGAGGCGGTGAGCAGTCGGATGGACAGTATGCATTCCGAGCCATTTGAAGGTGGCTCTGTCATGCTGAGCAAAGAGTTTCTGATGGCGAAGCCCACTCCATGCTGTCTTGGTTCCTCAGGATCCCTACCCTGCCAGAAGAAGGTGTAGTCTTGCTCTCTTAGAGATCCGCTCGCAGGGAGGCGTGTCTCCTGAAGTGCTGCAATGTCCACATTGAGTCTACTGAGCTCGTTGTTAATGATGGCGGTCTTCCGAGAATCGTTGATATGTGTAAAGTCTTCCGACAGGCCAGGCCACACAGTTCTGACGTTCCAGCTTGCAAAACGAAGGGCTGGTACCTTCTTTCCTTTTTAGGTTGTGCTGTTTGGTGCAGTGTTACAGTCCACTTGTCGGGCAATGACCCTGAGCTGCAAGCACCCATTGAAGCAGGTGGACTGTGGCGGGACAGAACCTTACTGACTGGGGGCTGCCCGGTTTGAGGCGGGCGGTAGCTGTCCAGTGAGATGCGATGACCTCTCCCACCGACAAAGGCAACCCGTGGCGCCCAATCTCTACGCCAATTGAGCTGGACTTCTAACCCTTAACTGCTGCCTTTCGTGTTGATTTGGTCGCTGTGAGGCGACTATGGAGTGACCTCTCCATGGCGCATGCCTGGGCAGATGTATGGAGGTTGTGAGTTGCCCAAGCGTCAAAACCCCTCTGTCGGCCTTCCTGCCGGGGTCCAAATGAGTGCCGAGCGTGACGTTTGGCACCGGTATGGCTGCAGGAACTGCCGGAAACATGCCAAAGGTGACACATGACTGCCTTCGGGGTTCCGCTTCGGATTTTCTGTTAGGGTTTACTCCCTTAGCCTTGGTCTCTCCCGAGACGCCCACAAAGCAGTGGGGTTGTTAGGGCCCCTACACAGGGGTAGGTGGATGCCGGGGGAAGGGGGTGCGAGGAGGAGGAGGAGGGGGTGCGAGGAGGAGGGGTGCGGTGGGAAGGGGTGGAGGGAAGGGGGCTGCAGGGGGTAGGGGAGAGGGGTGCAGGGGAAAGGGGTGCGAGGGGAAGATGGTGCAAGGGGGGAGCTGGGAAGGGGGTGCGAGGGGGGTGAGCTGGGAGCTGGGTGGGGGAGGGGGTGCAGGTAATAAAACATTTCATCAGCTCCCACCATTGTCCCTTTTACAATGATGTACTGCTACTGGGATCGGGATCCGGGAGCCAAGCCGGAGTTGTGGGGAAAGTTTGTGTGGAAACAGCGCGGAGTCGCTGAGTGAGCGGGAGCCACTGCCAGGACCATGTGGCCGCTCTTCCTCCTGATCGCCGCCGTGGACGGGCTCCCCGGACACTTTTAAAGTAATGTAATTATATGATATGGACAACATTGAAATGACATTGGCCACTCAGGTTATCTGTCCTCAAACTGGATAGTAAATGCTGCACTTTGTAGTTACTGATCTTTGACAAACTTGTAAAACATGTCCTTTAATTCAATTTGCAGCAAAAAAGTCAGTTAATGACTGATTCTAACATGGTCATTAAAACATAATAACAATTTACTCTGTCTTCCCCGACAGTTTTTAAAACCCTAAATGCAGCATGGATTTTGTTAAGGAATCGTATACAGTTCATCATAGATTAAGGCTTATTAAAGCTATCTGTCGCATTGTATTTACTACGTATTGTATATGGGTCAGCAGTATCCTGTATTTATAAGAGGCGGTAGTGTAGTGGTAATGTCACTAGACTAGTATACCAGAGGCCAGGCTAATGCTCTGGGGACATGGGTTTGAATCCCACCACAGCAGATGGTGAAATTTGAATTCAATTCATAAATCTGGAATTTAAAAAAAAACTACTCCAATGGTGACCATGAAACCATTGTCGATTGTTGTTAAAAAAAAAAAAATCTGGTTCACTAATGTCCTTTTAAGGAAAGAAATCTGCCGTCCTTACCTGGTCTGGCCTACATGTGACTCCAGACACACAGCAATGTGGTTGCCTCTTAAAATGCCCTCTGAAATGGCCTAACAGGCCACTCAAAGGCAATTAGGGATGGGCAATAAATGCTGGCCCAGCCAGCGACGCCCACATTCCATAAATGAATAATTAAAAACAAAATCATTCAGCCTCATTAACAGTACTCTTGTATTCATGAGAAGCTGACAGTGCTGACTTCTGGATTTTCCTTAGATTATCTTGCCTGTTTTCCCCTTAATACAAGTTCTGGAGCAATGTGATTCCAAATTGATAGCAGCGGAATTGCAGCATTTATATAGAAATAAAAGCCCAGCAACTTTCAACATGCCACTGAGCTTGTGTCCCAAGCGAAAGTAATGCATGCCAGACTGTCTGTCTCTCGCTCGCTCTGTCTCTGGCCCTCGCTCTGTCTCTGGCCCTCGCTCTGTCTCTCTGGCCCTCGCTCTGTCTCTCTGGCCCTCGCTCTGTCTCTCTGGCCCTCGCTCTGTCTCTCTGGCCCTCGCTCTGTCTCTCTGGCCCTCGCTCTGTCTCTCTCTGGCCCTCGCTCTGTCTCTCTCTGGCCCTCGCTCTGTCTCTCTCTGGCCCTCGCTCTGTCTCTCTCTGGCCCTCGCTCTGTCTCTCTCTGGCCCTCGCTCTGTCTCTCTCTGGCCCTCGCTCTGTCTCTCTCTGGCCCTCGCTCTCTCTCTCTCTGGCCCTCGCTCTCTCTCTCTTTCTAACTGCCCCCTCCTCCGTCTACCACCCCTGGCTTCTCTCCCGCCTTCTCTGTCTCTCTGTCCTCACCCCTTCTCTCTAACCGTTGCTGAGGGTTTTCTGGCGGGCTTTTAAAACAAGAACGTAACCCTCTGGAAATCCCCAAATCTGCCCGAAGTTCAGAAACACGTCAGCTGTGAATATGGGAAGGACTGTAATGAGCATTAGATAAAGAGCTGAGCTTAGAAATTCCAATTCAGCCTTGAAGCTGACAGTTGGGATTTTTTTTTTTTAGAGCTGCCCTCGTCAGAAAGATGAAGCCAATGGGAAGTTTCTCATTTCTGAAATTAGTCTCGAACCTCAAATTGTTTTACCATGGACACTGGTGTCCCTGTACAAACACATTAGCGATCACTGTTCTGGGTCCAATTTGCCACTGAACTATAGCACAACCATGATGTAACAGAAACTAGTGTTAACGCAAGCAGTTTAGTTACATTGGGCTGGATTTTATGGGCCCCCCGAGGCGGGGCTGGAGGCGGCGGGTGTGGGGGTTGGGCACGGACGATTAAGGCACTTTATGTCGCCTATTAATGGCCAAATTAAGGCTTCTACCTGCTGCCGTTGAGATGTTACCAGTGGTGTGGGGTTGCCTCCACCACATGGGGAGGGCGCCTTGTAAAACAAAGCAGCCTCCCTGTGGGCTTGTGGGGGTAGGGTCTTTCCTACGTGGGCAATCTGTGGGCCACGGAGGACCCCTGCCTGAACCACCTCACCCCCTGGGAACCCCCCTGTCCCCCCTCCCCACACCAGGGCCTTCCAGACTGGCCGTGCCAACCCCACCTCACCTATCACTGGTCTGAGGTTCCAGCGCTGGGCAGTGGCCACCGCTCCTTGTGGGACTGTTGATACTACTCATGGAGGCGGGATCCCCGTCTTTAATGGGACAGGGATCCCAGCTCGTGAAACTTTTCTGTAAAAAGACCAGAGGATTGCTCCGCGGTGGGGGGGGTGGGGAGCGCGCAGGGAAAGGCTGAGGCAGAGTTCCCCCTGCCTTTTCAGCCTGGTGCTGGGAGCCCTACCTCCTGCACAAAATCCAGCCCATTTAATAGCTCTGCTGAACTTAAAACTTACTGTAAATGCATCTGGATTTTTGAAATTTTTATTTTTCCCCAGTGCTGATTTTTGGTGCCATACTATATTTTTCCAACAGTAACAATAATCTGGCAACTAGAATTTCTTGTGGGAGCGCTACCCAGAAGTTGCGCACAAAATTACGCCCAGTCGTGCACCCATCGTGTCTATATTTCCTGAAAGTCCTATTCACATACGTGAGAACATAAACAAACGAATCAATGGAAACAGTTGGGACTTGATGAAAGCACTGAGCTCACAACATATAGATCCCCTTTTACGTATGAAAATTTCAAGCTGTATAACTAACATTCAGGTAAGTTAGGCGGAGTGGTGTGGAGTTTCTGTTAAGTTGTGCTGTTTTTTTTCAGCGCAATTTGCCAAAATTGGTGAAACTAGTGCAAAAATTGCAAAATTTTAAGCGCAAATTATGTTCAGCACAAATTGTGTTTCCCCAACCTTTTGTGCTAGTTTAATAAACCATGTGCTAGAAGCTGACCTTGCCCACAAATCTGGCTACACGGACAGATGGAATTAATGAGGTTTCCGCTAATTGTTTCTGTTTGCCTGCCTTCAAAGAAGCTCTGAAAATTAAGCTTTTTTTAGGCATAAGGACTCGAATTGACACATTTTAAAGGCTTCTATTAATTTACTGTAAAACTGTACACCAATGTATCTAGTAAATGATTCTGTATAATTTTTTTAAAAGTCATTTTCAGTTTAAAATTTAGTTACTCATGGGTGGTGGATTAGACACACTGATTAAAAATGCTTAATTTTTGTGATAAACCCATTTTCAACTGTATTAATAAAATTGCACCAGGTTACCACGCTTAAATATATCAAGGAATGTTTTAATGCAAATTTTTTGAAAAAAGACTACATTCTAAAATGTTCCCCAATTGCGCTGGTAGGTTGGCAGATTTAGCGTTTGGCAGTACGCAAATACATTTCAGCAGAAATGTGAAAGTAAAAAAGCACTTCGCGAAACTAGTGCAAACTTGAGCACAATTTGTGCCCGGATTGCTGCTTGTACTCTTGGCCAACATGATTAAGAACATGCAATCATGGAAGCTTTTCAGTTTTTAATGTGACTTATGCTGATGCCATAAAAATGGATTCAAAGAATCAGAAAATACAGTGCAGAGCTCAGCAAGGATTTTTTGAAATTGCTCAAAAATAGCAATAAAGCTCCAGAGAAATTACCATTACCTGCTGTGGTTAAAATTCCAATCTTACTTTTGCACCTATTTTGAACCAGCATAATCGCAGGAAATTTGCATGAATGGCTATTCAGCTTGGTGGGGGTGGGGAGGGGGGGTGCGGAGCCATTATTACAAGTTGAAATGCATTTGTGGGTGGGGATCAATGGACAGGTGTAAAAGACCAAGGACATTTGGATATAGCATAACACTTGTGCCCGAGTCTCCTTGATCTTTCACACAGTTAGTTGCTTCAAATCCCAATTACTTGTATCTTTGTTCAATGCACAGGACTTTTCCAGCTTAATGTTACCTGTTGTATAGGCCATATCATGGTGCCAGCAACAGACATTGTAGGGACACGAAGACACAATGGAGGAGAAATTCACTCCTGGAAGTGACTCTACGCAGACGTACGTCGATTCACCAAGGGAGGCAGTGTCATTAGCCACTACCTGTGTGGTTGACACCTCTTTCTTCATTGATATCATTGAAGAACACTGCATGAGCCACACAGGTAGTGGCTTGCATTGCTGTTCCCCTGGTGAATAAATGTAAGTCTGTGTAATGATGCTATGTGAGTGACTTTCTAGAGCATGGCTACCCGACCCAAACCTGACCGGACCCGACGACATGTCGGGGTCGGGTTGCTCTTCTGGGTCCGGCATTCTGGCTCTGGTCGGGCCGGGTGGGACGCACTCTATCAACACCTCTGGTACGTGGCTCCAGTGTTAATGTACTTTTTGAATTGAAAGGTTGATTAGTTACAGTTTTTTTAAAGCTTGTGCAGATCAGCAACAAAGTGAAAAACGAAAGCTAGGTGAACTGATCGGGTCGGGTGCGGGAAAAATGAAAGGACTCTGGCCGGGTCGGGCTCAGGTCGGATGTGGTTCTGTCGGGCTGGTGCCGGGTTTCATTTGCAGACCTGAGCCGGCCTTTACTTTATCCCCCAATTACTCATTGCGATTGGTCTGACAGAGTAGTTTTCCATGTATGTTGAAGTGGAATTTGGTGACCTACTTATAGATCTCCAACCCTCCAGCTACCTCTGTAGGCTCTGGCTTTTACCAAGCTTGCTATCCTGCTATCTGTTCCTGGTACTAGCTGGCACCAGACATCCATTGCAGCTATTGCTGCTGCTATCTTTTATGCCCCTTGTGCATCTCCTCTGTCCATCAAACAACTTCTCTAGCCCTGAAAATTAAATTTTACAAGCCTAGAGTTTCATTCCTTCAGAATTTAGTTAGTGTTGGATTTTTCTTTCTTTTGTTTTTTTAATCTCTTTCTCTATCTCAATCCAATCTTTCCCTTCTAATCATTATTTCACTTTCTGCATGTGATTTAAATCCATATACTTCCTGCTTTATAATTTCTGATTTGCAGTCTGTGTGTCTCAGTGTGAATTCTTCAGTCTGATTGGTTGAAAAGCCTCACTGTTGTTTGCCCTGCTCACAGATGCCACAGATCTCCCATCGAGGGCCCTGTATTGGATCAAATGTCCAATGACAGCAAATCTGTGCTCAAAAGTCTGTGAGCAGCTGTTAGCAGTGTTCCTTCACCACTGACTCCAAAATCTAGGCCATTGTACTTTAAAATATTTATGTTCCTAGTGTGTCTCAAAATTAGGAATTTAAACAGATCTACCAGTATTTGGTGTTTTGGGATCTATACTTTGAATTTCTAACTTTAGCCTGCACTTGAGAACTTTCTATAATGAGGGCCAAATACCTCTGGAAAAAAATTATTGGTAGTTTAGTACCAAGTATTAAAACAAGTTTCATGCTTATAAAGGATACGTAAGAATTTTAAAAACATATTTATGGTAGAAAGAGAACGAGAGCACTTGACAGTTAAAGCTTGTGAACATGGAACTTATCTAAAACGTGTAAGGGCCCTACTACATAATTTATGCACAGTTTTATTTGTTGAGTTATTTGGTTGCTATTGCTCAAATATGTTCCATATTTAAGAGTTATGTAAACTGCTATCTGTATGTGTACTCCATTTAGCGTATGTCTGAATGATGATGATTACACTCTCTTAGTCTGTTTATGCCTTTCCCTCTTGTGCGTGGAACCATCGTTTTGTACTGTGGGGTGGTTTGACCAACATGAGTGAGAAAAATGTGGCAGTAATGACTCTCTGTGCTCTACCCTTGTGATTTGAGAGGTGTCTATCTTATGTATTGCTCTTAATTGTAGTATTCAATTAAGGGTTGAAATTATATTGTAAAAGAGGGGAACTATGCATACATGAACAAATTTGTCTTAAATCCGCTTGCTGGCAGATGGATAGTATTTTTCTTCCGTCCTTCTCCACTTGAACCACATCAAGATGAGGTAGATCTATCGGCAAGTTGCTTTAAGAGAGAATAAGACCTCAAGGAATCTGTTGACTGTTATGTTCTGTGTACAAAGCCTCAATTGCCTAAGTGGTGAAATGAAGCACAAAGATAAACGATGATTCAAAATGATTGGTTTATTTTGCAGTGAAGACACATTGGTTGAGACACGACCGGAAAATCAAAGCCGCTGGAGGTCAATCCGGATCATGTATCTCACTATGTTCCTCAGTAGTATAGGTAGGTATTGCACTCAGAGGTAACTATTGATGCTTAATGTAAGAGCTTCCTTTTAGGCATGAAGCTTAATTGTGACGTAACTGAACTACATTTGAGTTGAATTATTCTTTAACTCCACTCCAGTGGAGCCCTACTCCAGAGATTGAGCACAGAAATCTGGGCTGACACTCCAGTGCAGTACTGAGGGAGTGCTCTACAGTCAGAGGTGCAGTTTTTTGATGAGATGTTCAGCCGATGCCCTGTCTGTTCTCTCGGGTCCCAGGTCAAAATTCCATGGCACTATTTTCAAAGAAGAACAGGGGCGTTATCTCTGGTGTCCTGTCCAATATTTGTCCCTTATTCAACATCACTTAAAAAAAAAAACCTAGTATATCTAGTCATTATCACATTCCTGTTTGTGGGAGGTTACTGTATGCAAATTGGCTGCTGCTTTTCCTACACTACAACAGTGACTACACTCCAAAAGTATTTCATTGGCTGTAAAGTGCTTTGGGACATTTGAGGTTGTTAAAAGTGCTATATAAATGGGTATTTTTAAATCTGTGATCATAGGACAAAAAACGCATTTAAGTATTGTACATTTGTATTCATCCCATCGTTAGTAAATTTCTGCTTTCCAAAATCTATTAAGTTGACACTTTTCATTCAGTGTTCAGTTTTCTTTCTCTCCTGCCCCTCCCATTTTTTTACAACATTCTATTCCTGTGCCAACCCAGAGAATGGGCAGACCTGTTTATCTGGAGGTGTTTGAGGGAAGACTGCCATCTGATATATTTATTTACCTCAATTCCCCCTTTTGCCCACCCAACCCGCTCCCCCTGCCTTTGGATAAGTCCCTGATTGCACAGATGAGGAATTATGGGTGATGTTCTATATCATGTAGATTTCACTGTTTTCCTTAATGTTGAGTATTCTACCAGAGTAGCTTTAGTTTTTGTTGCATCTTAAAATGACTGACTGACTGACTAACTATGCGCACCAGAACTCCAATGTGATCTCAGCAGCATGTGTAGAGAAACGACCATTGGAGGCAGAGGGAAAGAAGATATCAGACAGGAAGTTGGACCACACTCAACCATTTTCAAGTGGCTGGTCCAAGACAGCATTGCTGGAGGGTGGGGAGCAGGTTGCAGAGCTGTCACCAATAAGACAAGAGGAAGGAGGAAATATATTTTCTCAAAGAAGGGTGTCTACCTTAAAATGTTCTTAAGATATGAAAGATAAGACTTTCAGTATTCATTTGATTTGTTACCTGCTTAAATATCAGTTGCTAAAACATAAATGTAATGAAGAAGGCTGCACTGGCTATAAATACTAAATAATCTTTTTTCTGTAGGTTTCTCAATTGTAATGTCTTCAATATGGCCATTTCTTCGAAAGGTTTGTGACTTTCTTCTTAGTAATTTCATGTTGAACTACATAGTGCTGTATGAATCTCAATTTTCAGTAGCTGTATAACTCCAAGCCTGTTTCAGATCAGGCCTATTTAAGCTGTCGGCCTAGGTTAGGCGTCTGCAACCTGTGGCCCTGGAACTGCATGCAGCTCTTTAACAGCTCATTTGCGGCTCCAATTGGAGAACATAAACGTGAAAAAAGAGTCAAAAAAATTAAGTCAAGGAAAGCAAGATCTGCTTTTATTGTGGGGATAAAAGGTTAATCATTATGCTGCACTTTACAGTTTCAGATGATTATTTTCATGAAAAACATCATTGTGCTGTAATTTTTTTATTCGTTCGGGGGATGTGGGTGTCACTGGCTATGCCAGCATTTATTGCCCATCCCTATTTGCCCTTGAGAAGGTGGTGGTGAGCTGCCTTCTTGAACCGCTGCAGTCCTTGGGGTGTAGGTACACCAACAGTGCTGTTAGGAAGGGAGTTCCAGGATTTTGACCCAGCGACAGTGAAGGAATGGCGATTATAGTTCCAAGTCAGGATGGTGTGTGGCTTGGAGGGGAACTTGCAGGCGGTGTTGTCTGCTGTTCTTGTCCTTCTAGGTGATAGAGGTCGTGGGTTTGGAAGGTGATGTTGACGGAGCCTTGGTGCGTTGCTGCAGTGCATCTTGTAGATGGTACACACCCAGCCTCTGATTTGCTCTTGTAGCCACAGTATTTAGGTAGCTGTTCTGGTACAGTTTCTGGTCACTGGTAACCCCCAGGATGGTGGTAGTGGGGGGGTTCAGCAATGGTAATGCTCTTGAACACCAAGTGGAGATGGTTAGATTCTCTCTTGTTTGAGATGGTCATTGCTTGGCACTTGTGTGGCGTGCATGTTAGTTGCTCCAGGTCTTGCTGCATATGGACACGAACTCCTTCAGTAACTGAGGAGTTGTGAATGGTGCTGAACGTTGTGCGATCGTCAGCGAACATCCCCACTTCTGACCTAGTGATGGAGGGAAGGTCATTGCTGAAACAGCTGAAGATGGTTGGGCCTAGGACACTACCCTGAGGAACTCCTGCAATGATGTCCTGGGACTGAGATGATTGACCTCCAACAACCACAACCATCTTCCTATGTGCTAGGTATGACTCCAACCAGTGGAGAGTTTTCCCCCGATTCCCATTGACTCCAGGTTTGCTAGGGCTCCTTGATGCCATACTCGGCCAAATGCTGCGTTGATGTTAAGGTCAGCCACTCTCGCCTCACCTCTGGAGTTCAGCTCTTTTGTCCATGTTTGGACCAAGGCTGCAATGAGGTCAGTAACTGAGTGGCCCTGTCGGAATCCAAACTGAGCGTCACTCAGCAGGTTATTGCTGAGCAAGTGCCGCTTGATAGCACTATTGACAACCCCTTCCATCACTTTGATGATCGGGAGTAGACTGATAGGGTGGTAATTGGCTGGGTCGAATTTGTCCTGCTTTTTGTGTACAGGACTTACCTGGGCAATTTTTCCCATTGCCGGGTAGATGCCAGTGTTGTAGCTGTACTGGAACAGCTTGGCTAGGGACGTGGCTAGTTCTGGAGCACAAGTCTTCAGTACTATTGCTGGAATGTTGTTTAGGCCCATAGCCTTTGCAGTATCCAGTGCCTTCAACTGTTTCTTGATATCACGTGGAGTGAATTGGTTTGGCTGAAGACTGGCATCTGTGATGCTGGGGACCTCAGAAGGAGGCCGAGATGGATCATCCACTTGGCACCTCTGGCTGAAGATGGACGCAAATGCTTCAGCCTTATCATTTGCACTCATATGCTGGGCTCCCCCATCATTGAAGATGGGGATATTTGTGGAGCCTCCACCTCCTGTCAGTTGTTTAATTGTCCACCACCATTCATGACTGGATGTGGCAGGACTGCAGAGCTTAGATCTGATCCGTTGGTTATAGGATCACTTAGCTCTGTCTGTTGCATGCTGCTTCCGCTGTTTGGCATGCAAGTCTTCCTGGGCTGTAGCTTCACCAGGCTGACACCTCATTTTGAGGTACGTCTGGTGCTGCTCCTGGCATGCCCTCCTGCACTCTTCATTGAACTAGGTTTCGTTCCCAGCTTGATGGTAATGGTAGTGTGGGGGATATGCTGGGCCATGAGGTTACAGATTGTGGTTGAATACATTTCTACTGCTGTTGATGGCCCACAGCGCCTCATGGGTGCCCAGTTTTGAGTTGCTAGATCTGTTCGAAATCTATCCCATTTATCACAGTGGTAGTGCCACGATGGTGGGTACCCTCAGTGTGAAGACAGGACCATCTCCACAAGGACTGTGCAGTTGACACTCCTACCAATACTGTCATGGACCTGCCGCAAACCCAGTCTAGCAGCTGTGTCCTTTAGGACTCATCCAGCTCGGTCGGTAGTGGTGCTACCAGGCCATTCTTGGTGATCGACATCGAAGTTCCCAACCCAGAGTACATTTTGTGTCCTTGCTACCCTCAGTGCTGCTTCCAATTGGTGTTCAACATGGAGAAGCACTGATTCATCAGCTGAGAGGTGGGGGCACGGGCGGGAGGAAGGTGGTAATCAGCAGGAGGTTTCCTTGCCCCTGTTTGACCTGATGCCATGAGACTTCATGGAGTCCGGAGTCAATGTTGAGGACCCTCAGGGCAACTCCCTCCCAATTATTTATCACTGTGCCGCCACCTCTGGTGATGGTGGTGTCAGGGATATTGTCTGCAAGGTATGATTGCGTGAGTATGACTGTGTCGGGCTGTTACTTGACTAGTCTGTGGGCCAGCACTCCCAATTTTGGCACAAGCCCCCAGATGATAGTAAGGAGGGCTTTACAGGGTCGACAGGACTGGGTTTGCTGTTATAGTTTCTGGTGCCTAGGTCGATGCCGAGTGGTCCGTCCGGTTTCATTCCTTTTCTTAGACTTTGTAGCAGTTTGATACAACTGAGTGGCTTGCTCGGCCATTTCAGAGGGCATCTAAGAGTCAATCACATTGCTCTGAGTCTGGAGTCACATGTAGGCCAGACCAGGTAAGGATGGCAAATTTCCTTTCTTAAAGGACATTAGTGAACCAGATGGGTTTTTACAACAATCAACAATGTTTTTTTTAATTCCAGATTTATTAATTGAATTCAAATTCCACCATCTGCCATGGTGGAATTCAAACCCATGTCCCCAGAGCATTAGCCTGGGTCTCTGGGTTACTAGTCTAGTGACATTACCACTATGCCACTGCCTCTCCATAAACCTATTTGAGTGGGAAAGCTACACCATGGTTATAGATAATGCCTTTGGTTTGAGGAACAGGTTTTATGGTTGCGAAAATTATTTCTGATACAGCCGGGATGATAAATTATTCTGAATGTGCTATTAGAAGCTTTTTTTATCACTAGAATCAGTAGCCGGAAATATTGTCTTAATTCTATGCATCTTAAGTGATGGCTTGTTTTAAAGATGATTTTACTGCCAAAATTATAGTTTAAAAAAAGTCAAAAAACAATAATTCAGTTAGGTCTATTTTAATGATACATATATTGAATTTATATATCATATATGCAAATTACACATTCTATATTTGGTTTAGAAATGCCGACATTGTGTCTTGTGGCTCCCAATAGTTTTAATCTTTGGCAAAGTTTTGAAAAAGGCTCTTCAGGTTAAAAAAAAGGTTACTGATTCCTGGCCTAGGTTCAGTGGTAGCTCCTTTGTCTCCAAGTCATGCTCCCCTCCAGTCCTGAGGGAGTGCTGCACTGTTGAAGCTGCCAGGTGCAAATTGGCTGCCACATATAACACAGTACAACTGTGGTTACAGTCCAAAAAGCACTTAATGGTGGTAAAGTGCTTTGGGATGTTCTGAGGTTGTGAAAGGCACTTTATAAAGGCAAGTCCTTTCATCTTTTTTTTTCAGAAGTATTTTTAGCATTTTCTGATATAGATCCATTTCCTAAGACTAGGTTGTACCATATCAATGTGTCCTTTTTAAAAATAAATGGGATGATATATCAATGTTGCCAGCCATATCGCTGATTATCTGAACACCTACCACATTTCTTTTGAGAAAACTTATTTGAACTAGAATGTTTGAGGTAGGATGGATTTCTTTGATTTATATTTGACTTTTAAAGGGTGTGGTGTTTATCCATAGAATCATAGCATGGTTTCAGCACAGAAGAAGGCTATACAGCCCATCATATCCTTGCTGGTTCTCTACAAGAACAACTCACCTAGTCCCACTCCCCTGTCTTTTCTCCGTAGCTCTTCAAATTTTTTTCTCTTCCGATAATTATCCAATTCCCTTTTGAAAAGCACGATTGACTCTGCCTCCATCATGCTTTCAGGCAGTGCATTCCAGATACTAACCACTTGCTGTGTAAAAAAAAAAAAAATTCCCCATGTCGCCATTTCTTCTTTGGCCAATCATCTTAAATTGGTGTTCTCTAGTTCTCAATCCTTCTGCCTATCTACTCCGTCCAGACTCCTCCTCATAACATAAGTTTTTATAGTTTTATAGATACAGCACTGAAACAGGCCCTTCAGCCCACCGAGTCTGTGCCGACCATCAACCACCCATGTATACCAGTCCTACACTAATCCCATATTCCTACCACATCCCCACCTGTCCCTGTATTTCCCTACCACCTACCTATACTAGGGGCAATTTATAATGACCAATTTACCTATCAACCTGCAAGTCTTTTGGCTTGTGGGAGGAAACCGGAGCACCCGGAGAAAACCCACGCAGACACAGGGAGAACTTGCAAACTCCACACAGACAGTACCCAGAATTGAACCCGGGTCGCTGGAGCTGTGAGGCTGCAGTGCTAACCACTGTGCCGCCTAAGTAATAGGAGCAGGAGTAGGCCATTCAACCCCTCAAGCCTGCCCCACCATGCAATAAGATCATGGCTGATCTGCCCCAGACCTCAACTCCTCTTTCGTGCCAGCTCCTCATAGCCTTCAACTCCCCGATATTTCAAATATCAATCCCTGATGCACTCTACAAATTTGTCTTCCATGTTACCTCTGCCAATCTGATTTGTCCAGTCAATATGCAGATTAAAATCACTCACGACAATTATAGTGCCCTTCTTACAAGGCTCCGGTTTTTCCTGATTTATGCTTTGTCCTACAGTGAGGCAACTCTTCGGGGGCTTATAGACAACTCCCATCCGTGACTTCTTCCTCTTGCTATTCCTTATTTCCACCGAAACTGATTCCACATCACGATCTATTGCATCTATATCATTACTCACCACTGCATTGATACCTTCCTTTATTAACAAGGTTACCCCACCTCCTTTTCCTTTTTGCCTATTTTTCCGGAACGTCGAATACCCTTAAATATTGAGTTCCCAGTCTTGGTCACTCTGCAACCATGTCTCTGTAATAGCTATCAAGTCATACTCATTAATTTCTATTTGTGCCGTCAACTCATCTATTTTGTTACAAATGCTGCCTGCATTCAGATAAAGAGCCTTAAGCTTTGACTTTTGCCATTATTACTCATTCTGGTTCTAATTTCTGCTTATATTTTCTGCCCTTCTTGTCATACTTTGATTACCGTTTGCCTCTTCACGACCTTGCACCTCTGCTCTCTCGTTTCGTTTTTTGATTTTTTTTAAACTTCCCTTCAATTGAACCCTTCTCCCCCCCCCCCCCCCCCACCCAACTAATTAGTTTATAGTCCGATCCACAACCCTAGTAAGACGATTCGCCAGGACACTGGTCTCAGCATGGTTCAAATGGAGCCGGTCCCAACGGAACAGCTCTCTCCTTCCCCAGTACTGGTGCCAGTGCCCCTTGAATCGGAACCCATTTCTCACACACCAATCTTTGAGCCACGCGTTTACCTCTCCAATCTTATTTATCCTACGCCAATTTGCACATACCTCAGGTAGTATTCTGGAAATTATTTCCTTTGTGGTTCTGCTTTTTAATTTAGTTCCGAACTGCTCATTGCCCCTCAGCCGAACCTCTTTCCTAGTCCTACCTATGTTGTTGATACCTACGTGGACCATGACAACTGGATCGTTCCTTTCCAGCCCAGAAGAGATGTCCTTAACCTTGGCACCAGGTAGGCAACACAGCCTTCGGGACTCCCTGTCTTTGTCGCAGAGAACCGTAGCTATTTCCTTAACTATGCTATCCCCTATTAGGAACATAGGAAGATAGGAACAGGAGTAGGCCATTCAGCCCCTCGAGCCTGTCCCGCCATTCAATGAGCTCATGGCTGATTATTACTACTACATTTCTCTTTTCTCCCCCCATTTGAATGGCGCTCTGAACCACGGTGCTGTGGTCAGTACGCTCATCCCTCCCTGCAGCCTGTACCCTCGTCCACACCGGGAGCAAGAACCTCATACCTGTTGGATAAGGACACTGGCTGAGGCCCCTCCAAAGCTAAATTCTGGATCCCCATACCGGTCTCACTCGCAGTCACACCCTCCTGTCCCTGACCACGGTTGAAATTTGATGTAATTAATCTACGGTGTGTGACTGTCTCCTGAAACACAGTGTCCAGGTAACTCTCCCCCTCCCTGATGTGTCGCTGTGTCCGCAGCTTGGACTCCAGTTCATCAACTCTGAGCCGAAGGTCCTCGAGCAGCCAACACTTGCTGCAGATGTGGTCACCGTGGATTGCACCGGTGTCCACCAGCTCCAACATACTGCAGCTGCAACACATTGCCTGCCTAGCCACCTCTATTCTATTTAATTAATTAATTTGGATGTTAAATATTTTAAAAGAAAAAAGAAAGACTGCAAAGAGCACCTCCTTCCCCTAGTCAGTAAAATCCTTCACACACAACTCACAGTCTCACTGTTTCCAAACAGCACTATTCTAATTAATAATTACTAATTCTTTGGCCTCCTTATCTTGAGAGACAATGGGTAAGCGCCTGGAGGTGGTCAGTGGTGTGTGGAGCAGCGCCTGGAGTGGCTATAAAGGCCAATTCTAGAGTGACAAGCTCTTCCACAGGTGCTGCAGAAAAATTTGTTTGTCGGGGCTGTTACACAGTTGGATCTCCCCTTGCGCCTCTTTTTTTCCTGCCAACTGCTAAGTCTCTTCGACTCGCCACACTTTAGCCCCGCCTTTATGGCTGCCCGCCAGCTCTGGCGAACGCTGGCAACTGACTCCCACGACTTGTGATCAATGTCACAGGACTTCATGTCGCGTTTGCAGACGTCTTTAAAGCGGAGACATGGACGGCCGGTGGGTCTGATACCAGTGGCGAGCTCGCTGTACAATGTGTCTTTGGGGATCCTGCCATCTTCCATTCGGCTCACATGGCCAAGCCATCTCAAGCGCCGCTGACTCAGTAGTGTGTATAAGCTGGGGATGTTGGCCGCCTCGAGGACTTCTGTGTTGGAGATATGGTCCTGTCACCTGATGCCAAGTATTCTCCGGAGGCAGCGAAGATGGAATGAATTGAGACGTCGCTCTTGGCTGACATACGTTGTCCAGGCCTCGCTGTCATCGAGCAAGGTACTGTGGACACAGGCTTGATGCACTCGGACTTTTGTGTTCCTTGTCAGTGCGCCATTTTCCCACACTCTCTTGGCCAGTCTGGACATAGCAGTGGAAGCCTTTCCCATACGCTTGTTGATTTCTGCATTTAGAGACAGGTACTGTAATTACTAATAAATTATACTAATTAAAACAAAACCTTTGTAGTACTAACCTTATCACTTACAAAGTAGCTATTTGAGGATTTTTAAAAAAACTTTCTCCCCCCTGATTTTTTAAACTATTTACAAGTAATAACAGCTGTTACTTACCAACCAATCAGCTTACAGATCTCCCGTCATGTCACTTGTAATTTTTTTCCTCTTTTGAAACCCAGCGCGAACTGACATAGATAAAGAGACTGCTGCTGCTCAGGTCTAAGGTCATTTTGAACACCTCTGTCAAATCTCCTCTTAATTTTCTCTTCTCCAAGGAGAACAGCCCCAGCTTCTCCAGTCTACCCATGTAACTGAAGTCCCTCATCCCTGGAACCATTCTTGTGAATCTTTTTTGCACCCTCTGTAATGCTTTCACAGCCTTCCGAAAGTGTGGTGCCCAGAACTGGACACAATACTCCAATTGAAGCTGAACCAATGTTTTATAGAGGTTTATCATAACTTCCTTGTTTTTATACTCTATGTCCCTATTTATAAAGCCTAGGATTCATATACTTTATTAACCACTTTCTCAGCCTGCCCTGCCACCTTCAATGATTTGTGCACATATCCCCCAAGGTCCCTCTGCTCCTGCACCTCCTTTAGAATTGTACCCTTTATTTTATATTGCCTCTCCTCGTTCTTCCTACCAAAATGAATCACTTCACACTTTTTTGCATTAAATTTCATCTGCTACTTGTCCACCCATTCCACCTGCCTGTCTATGCCGTTTTGAAGTTTATCACTATTCTCCTCATGTAATCATGTAATGATGGCTGTTTAAGGCACCTTATGTAGACAGTTTCCTTTACACCACAGTGCTCCCACTCTACTTGAAAATGAGCCTAGATGACTCTCACACAGGTAGTGCGGTAAGCATGTTAACATTGGGCACAGATTGGAACTCTGTTGCTGCCTAAACTACAAGAATGTCTGGAAAGGTTATACTGAAGTACCAAATAGAGGTTAAGTAAGAATAGATGGGAAAATGTTAGGAATCTTTAATATTGACCCTGATTAAGGTCGCTTTTTTAAAAAAACATGCTTTGAGTTACATGGAAAAAGTTATTGAACGTTGCCACATGCTTCTTTATTGCAGGTGGATAAGACTGCAGATGCCAGTTTTCTTGGATGGGTCATTGCTGCTTACAGCCTGGGACAGATGGTTGCTTCTCCATTGTTTGGTGCCTGGTCTAATTACAGGCCAAGAAGGGAACCTCTTATTATCTCAATTTTCATCAACGTTGCGGCAAACGTACTTTATGGCTATGTACATGCCCCTCCATCACATAATAAGTACTATGTGCTGCTTGGTCGAGCATTTGTTGGATTTGGAGCAGGTAAGACTAAGCTCGTGAAAGAAAGGCAAGTAGAACTACTATGAATTTTAGTAAAATAAGACAAATTCTAGGGGAAAGGCTAAGTTTTTGGGGGTTTGATTCTGTGGACATTGAAAACTTGAATACACACAGGGTAGCTTAAGAAATTTTCCAGGCTTTAGTTTGACACTGAATATTTGGGTTTAATTTATATAACGTGATTGTTCCGTTAAAATCTTTACTGAAACTATTATCATTTCACTTCACTTACTCAGTTTTTAAAAAACATCATCAATGCCCTTGTATCTCCGAAGTCATTTTCCCTACTTATCGATTGCTTTGCTGATGGTCTCCTGAGACAGTACTGCATACAAGTTAGATATGTAGCTTTAGCTGTTAATTTTTGAAATGTAAGTCCTTCTCAGTTATGTATTGCTGAGATTGCTGTTTTAATAGCTATTTTACATAGAGTGAAATAAGTTCCTGGTGTGAGTGAAAGATTCTATATATGCCTTTAAACATGGGTGATTCTTGCAATCCTGCCAAGAATTAGATAATTTACTTAACTATTGGAATTCATCTGGAGCTTTAATTTGATTCAGTTCATATTGTGTTATTTCCTGTTTTTGTTTGGAAACCTTTTTTCTTCAATAAACAAGTCATGTGCCTTCATCTTTTTTCCTGTGTTGCCTTTGCATTTACCTTGCAGTACAGATTCTGACAACAGTGATCCTTGATGCAGCTCAGGGATGTGATCAGGTTATGTTGGCAGTACACAATGGATGCTCCAACTTCAGCTGAAACTCATAGTACCCATAACACATGGATGCTGTGCCATGCCGCATACTCAAGTAATGCTTGTCCAGTGATTGCAATCAGTTTGTGTGACAAATATAATCTGGGTAAATAGTTGTTTAGTAGTACAGAACTTGAGTATTGATGAAAATAGAGACATTTTCGTCTTGCACTCATCAGGACAATCCACAAGAATAACCAATGTAAGGGAAAACAACTACTTATACTGCATGAGAAGAAAGTGCTGATTGGTTGGCAAGTGAACTATGATTGGTAGAGGCATTGCCATGGAGAATGCACCAGTTTACGGTGACTGACAGTTAACAGCCAAGCTTTGTTTGAAATTGAAACTAGGCAGCTTGACTCTAATTAGTCAAGGCATTGTCCTGAGGAATGAACGTCACTTGTTTTGTTTAGCTGAAACAGGCACAATGTTTGTACATATTCTTTCTGTCTGCAAAAAATAGGGCCCTGTGTATTAATATATGTAGCTTCCAGTACGTGCAAATGCGCCACGCTGCGAGCATAATTCTTAGCACACTGTGGATTATTTAGCACGTCCCAAAGACTGGCGGATCGTATCAAACAACATGTCCCTTCTGTTGTTCGCAATGGGCTAGGTACGGGCCATACCCAACCAGCCCGTTCTTGCAAAACTCAAAACATATTGTCCAACATTAGATGTGATTCCACAACGGCCATTATAAAACACTGGTTCGGCCTCAATTGGAGTATCATGTCCAATTCTGGGCACCACCCTTCAGGAAGGATTGGCAGAAGGGTCAAGAACCAGATGACACCAATTTAAGATGAATGGCAAAAGAATCAAAGGCGACATGAAGAAAAGCTTTTGTACGCAGCGTGTGGTTAGTATCTGGAATGCACTGCCTGAGAGTGTGGTGGAGGCAGTTTCAGTCATGGCTTTCAGTAGGGAATTGGATAATTATCTGAAGGGAAAAAATTTGCAGGGCCATGAGGAAAGGGTGAGGAGGTGGGACTAGCTGAGTTACTCTTGAAAAGAGCTAGCACGGATTCAAAGGGCCGACTGGCCGCCTTGTAACCATTCTATGATTTCTATATTGCTATTTGTAGGAGTTTACTGTGCAAAAAATAACTACATTGCAACAGCAACTACACTTCAAAAATGCACCTTTGGCTCTAAAACATTTGGGACATCCTGAAATCTGGAAAGGCTGTACATAAATGCAAGTTTTTCTTTCTTTTCGGAGCGTTTTGTTACAAAGGTTTTATTTTTGTACTCAGAACTAAGAATTCTGTGTGTTTTTAAAAAAACTGAGAAAAGGATTTTGCTCAGTGAAAGACACCTATAAATAATTGGAATTCTTGCAATGTTTTGAAAGGAAGTTCATAACGAGTTGAACTTTATGGGTGCTTTGAAAGGAAGTTGAACTTGTTCAAGGACAGGAAACCAACAATTTCATGGAAACCACAGGGGTTTGACCTTTCTTCAGAGCAGCTTTTGAATGACAGGGGGAGACACTGTGTCTGGACATGACCGTGTTCAGGCAGGTTCTTTTTTCACCTTGGACCCTTCACAAAGCCTGCGAATTGGACAAAGGGCAGGCATTTGAAATCTTTGCTTTGAGCTGCCTGGAGCAAGAGAGAAAAGACCCAGTAAAGTGTTACCTCTCTCTGTAAAGGAGACTTTCATCTCTTGAAAAGGAATCCTGCATTTGAAAGGTGGCAGATTCCTGTTGCTTCTGGCGCTGTTTTTGAAGGGCATTAAGCCCTTACAATTCATTTTTAAAGGTCCATTAGTCAGAATTTTTAATTAACAAATAATAAAGATGTGGAGGTCTTTCCCCAATGCCCCCCCAATGGTCATTTCATTGCCCGATATGACCAACACTTGCCTTTTTCCTTACCCGAACTTCCCACCCCAACCATCTAACTTTTGCCCTTCAACCCCTTCCCACCATCCCCACATCCAATAAAAATTGATTTCCCCACTCCCCCACCCCTTCCGCCCTGAAAATTTCATTCCTCCCCCTCCCCACCGGGTTCTCGCCTCGGAACTCGGTACATCAATGATATTTAAATAAACTTACCTGCAGGCGGCGGCCATTCCATGCCGATTTTACAGCCGTTGTTCATGGGCGCGCAAAGCACCAACGACGGCCGTAAAATTGGCATGGGCCGGACGCCTCCTACAGGCAAGTTTATTTAAATATCATTAATGTTAATTTAAATATGCAGATGAAGGGCCCGCTGCCGGGTTGGGTGGGGGGGATGGCCGCACCGAGGTACCCCACCGCTGGTAATATGTGGTGGGCCTTCCTCGACATCGCGGTCGAGGCGGGCCTCTCTCTGCAGAATTTTACCGGCCCCCGCACCATGACCAGTGGCGTCAAGGGGCCGGTAAAATTCAACCTTATGTGTGTGTGCTTGAGGGTTAAGGAATTAAGGGGCTTTCAAAATAGATTTATCTCATTAGCAGTTAAGACCTATTATTTCTTTTCTAATGGGTAATGTTGTTGTTTAAAGAAACCTTGGTTTGGTGTGCTTTATTCTGGGGGAAAAATACCATGTTTAATTTGGCGATTCTTTGGTAGGTGGCATCTTTATTTGATATGCTACGACCTGTGGAGTAGTGGAACTGAATTAACAGTGCATTACTCCCACCTTGGTCGTAACATATTAACTGGGGGCTCGTCCAGGATCGTTTGTAACGCTAATAATGTTAATTGTAAGGGGAGTAAATAACAAAGAAAAAGAAAAGGAACCAGGTTTCTTGTGTAATAGGGTAGAGTCTACACCACTGGAATGGCATTAGCAGTTACTGCAGCTCTGGGAAAGGAGAATTTGTTCCTCAGTGACTTGACAACTTTAACCAGGATTAAACTAAAAGAGTTGGCTGCACAATTGGGGTTAGAATTGAAATCAGGTGCTAAAAAACAGATAATTGACATAAATAGCCCAACATCTGAAATTGGAAGAAGACAGTAAGTCAGATAGTGATGCAGTTGAATTGGCTAAACTTCAGTTAGAAATGGAAAACTTAGGCTTCAACAGGAGAAAGAAAAAACAATAGAATTGAAAAAATACGAGGCTGAAAAAGGACGAAAAACTTGAACTTCAAAGAGAAAGTGAAAAAGAGAGGGAATTTAGATTAAAAGAGATGGAACTAAGACAAAGGGGTGATCTAAACTCCAGGGAAAATTCTGGTCAGGAAAAATCTGAACCAAGCCCAGGACCCAGCGAAAAACTGTGTAAATTTATACAAGATCTCCCTAAGTTTGAGGAAAGGGACGAAGAGGCATTTTTCATTTGAAAAAATAGCCAAACAAATGAAATGGCCAAAGGAAAGCTGGACACTGATTATGCAGGTTGATGGGCAGAGCTCATGAAGTTTATGCCATGCATTCTGAAGAGGCTTTTGCAGATTATGAGATGACAAAAAAGGCTGTTCTTGCTGCGAACGAATTAGGCCCTGAAGCTTAGCGACAGAAGATGCGGAACCTCCGGAGATTGGCTGGGCAGACCTATGTAGAATTTGAGAGGATAAAGCAAATTAATTTTGATTGTTGGATATGGGCATTAAAGATGGAAGCCAAGTGTGAGAACCTTAGAGAACTGATTCTCTTGAAAGAGTTTAAAAATTCAATCTCTCCAACAGTGAGAACTCACGTAGAGAACCAAAAAGTTTCAAAAGCTGGACAAGCAGTGGAAATCGCTGATGATTTTGAACTTGTGAATAATACAAAACTCTTTGTCCGTCACCTCTACAAACCCAAGAAAGTTGGAGAATGAAAGGAAGGCAAATAGCCAGGGACAAGAATGAACAGCTGGGAATGCCCCAGGATCTCCTCCTCAGGCCAGAAAAGAAGGTGCTGAGGGTAGAAATGAGGTCCACAAGCTGAAGTGTTATCATTGCCACAAGGTAGGACATCTTCATTCAGAATGCTGGAAGTTGCGAGGTAAACCCATGGGACTTATTGGGTACACAAAGCTAATGCAGAGAAAGGGGCTTTGACTGAGAGTACAGCAGACCAGGCTGCAGCGTTGACATCAGCTGTAAAACCAGACACAGAAACCAAAGTGAGTGTAGGGTTTGAGAATAAGATACCTGAAAGTTATAGAGAATTCTTGTCAAAAAGAAAAGTAACTCCATCTCCCTCAAGTGAGGCAGGCAAACCTATCGTTAAACCTAGGGATACAGGAGCAAACCAAACTCTTTTACTGGGGAAAAGTATAACATTTCCACCAGAGGACGCACTGAATGCTAAAGTTTTAGTTAATGGTATTTGCAGGAAGTATATACCCATACCTTTGTATTGGCTGCACCTAGATATGACCTAATGTCTGGTATGGTAACCGTAGGAGTTGTCCATAGTTTGCCGAAAGAGGGAATTGACCTACTCCTAGGGAATGATTTGGCCAGAGCAAGAGTATCAGTTTCTCCCGTAGTCACAGAGAAACCAAGTAAAGTTAAAGAAACAGAACAATTACAGGAGCAAGTTCCAGGAATATTTCCTGTGTGTGTAGTAACCTGAGCAATGGCTAAACAAGTTCCATTGTCGGAGGTAAAATTGGCACCTCAAACAGGCAAATATCTGAAACTTTCCTTGGGGATTTAGATAATCCAAATGAGATGTTTAACAAGTCTTCTTTAATCGCAGCATAACAAGCTGATCCAGAATTACATAAAGTAGCCCAGTCAGCTCTGACAGAAGCTGAGGTGAAAGGAGTTCCAGAAGGCTATTATGTTGAAGACTGGGTTCTGAGGAGGAAATGGAGACCACCTCATAGACCTGCGGATGAAGACTGGATGGTGGTTCGACAGGTAGCGGTACCACCAAAATATTGCCAGGAATTATTAAGGTTAGCACATGACATTCCTGTGGAAGGACACATAGGGATCCAGAAGACCAAATCACGTATAAATCAACATTATTACAGGCCAGGCCTTACAAAGGATGTGGTACAGTTTTGTAGGACATGCCATACGTGCCAAATGGTGGGAAAACCGCAAACTACCATAAAACCCTTAATTCCCATACCAGTTATTGAGGAACCATTTAGTAGGGTATTGGTAGACTGCATATGACCCTTGCCAAAAACAAAAGTGGGACATCAATATATACTCACTATCATGGATAGGGCTACTCGATTTCCAGAAGCAATTCCTTTGAGGACAATTACTGCTAAAGTAGTAGTAGAGAAGTTAACCCAATTCTTTACGAGATATGGATTACCATTTGAAATTCAATCGGATCAAGGTTCTAATTTTACGTCTAACATATTTCAAGAAGTCATAGGTAATTTGGGTATCAAACAGTTAAAATCTTCAGCATATCACCCACAGACACGGAGTTTTAGAAAGGTACCATCAAACTCTCAAAACAATGATCAGAGCATTCTGTCACGACTTTCCCCACGATTAGGATAAAGGGCGAGACTTTCTTTTATTTGCCACTAGAGATTCGCCGAATGAGTCTACAGGTTTTAGTCCTTTCCTAAGAAACAGTGGTAAACCAAAAATGCTTTTCCCCGGTTAACCGGTTTATTTTTGAATGTACGTGTGTGTGGATGAGGGTTAAGGAAATAAGCAGTTTTTCATATATAGATTTATTTTGTCAGTAGTTTGTTCAACCTTGCCCGTCTAAGAGCGAAGTCCAAAGTACGGAAAGTCCTCATCAGGGAACTCCTCTTTGCTGACGATGCTGCTTTAACATCTCACACTGAAGAGTGCCTGCAGAGTCTCATCGACAGGTTTGCGGCTGCCTGCAATGAATTTGGCCTAACCATCAGCCTCAAGAAAACGAACATCATGGGGCAGGACGTCAGAAATGCTCCATCCATCAATATTGGCGACCACGCTCTGGAAGTGGTTCAAGAGTTCACCTACCTAGGCTCAACTATCACCAGTAACCTGTCTCTAGATGCAGAAATCAACAAGCGCATGGGAAAGGCTTCCACTGCTATGTCCAGACTGGCAAGAGAGTGTGGGAAAATGGCGCACAGACACAGAAAACAAAAGTCCGAGTGTATCAAGCCTGTGTCCTCAGTACCTTGCTCTATGGCAGCGAGGCCTGGACAACGTATGTCAGCCAAGAGCGACGTCTCAATTCATTCCATCTTCGCTGCCTCCGGAGAATACTTGGCATCAGGTGGCAGGACCGTATCTCCAACACAGAAGTCCTCGAGGCGGCCAACATCCCCAGCTTATACACACTACTGAGTCAGCGGCGCTTGAGATGGCTTGGCCATGTGAGCCGCATGGAAGATGGCAGGATCCCCAAAGACACATTGTACAGCGAGCTCGCCACTGGTATCAGACCCACCGGCCGTCCATGTCTCTGCTTTACAGACGTCTGCAAACGCGACATGAAATCCTGTGACATTGATCACAAGTCGTGGGAGTCAGTTGCCAGCGTTCGCCAGAGCCAGCGGACAGCCATAAAGGCGGGGCTAAAGTGTGGCGAGTCGAAGAGACTTAGCAGTTGGCAGGAAAAAAGACAGGCGCAAGGGAAGAGCCAACTGTGTAACAGCCCCGACAATCAAATTTTTCTGCAGCACCTGTGGAAAAGCCTGTCACTCTAGAATTGGCCTTTACAGCCACTCCAGGCGCTGCTCCACACACCACTGACCACCTCCAGGCGCTTACCCATTGTCTCTCGAGATAAGGAGGCCAAAGAAGAAAAGAAGAGTTAAGACCTATTATTTCTTTTCTAATAAATAGTTAATGTTGATTGGTATGCTTTATTCTGGGGGAAAAATACAGTGTTTAATTTGGCTGTTGTTTATTTGTTAAAAATGAATGGCAGTTTTATTTTGAGTTATATTAATGCAGTTATTTTTATGAGATTTTTTCAAGAGCATTTTTCCATTTGTTTGGGGAGTTTGCAAAAGATGCTGTGAGTGGTCTAAATCAAACTCAAGGAAGTTGATGGCCTGATTTACTAGAAATAAAAAATTCGGTCAGAACTTAAGTTCAGATTTTTGATCTTATAAATTGATCTTAGAAGTTAATGATAGACAAAGGGGCCATTTTAAATTTGAAGAGATGGCCTGGCAGCTGTGACAATAGAGCTTTCAGTACCCATTTGAAGTTCCTGTATTTGCAGTCGCATCTTAATTTATTTGCATTATTAAATAGGCTTTACTAGATGTCAGTTAAATACTACCAGTAAATAGATGACCTTTGTAGTAGATTGCTCAATGCTGGGAGAGAAATGGATGCGCAGAAACTAATTGGACCAGTCCTTCTCCGTATAAGAGTAGTTCCTGTTCTCTGATTATAGACTGATAATAGTAATAGCTTTGGACAAGGCTGCAAAGTCATTAGTTTCACTCTGTGCAACAGAAGAACAAAATGCAGCCAAGGACGCAGCAGTAGAGACTTAATTTCCTGTTCCATCCCCTCCCACTCCAACCCTTCAGTGCAGAAACTGGATTAATAAATTTAAATAAAAGCAAAATACTGCGGATGCTGGAAATCTGAAACAAAAACAAGAAATGCTGGATTCACTCAGCAGGTCTGGCAGCATCTGTGGAAAGAGAAGCAGAGTTAACGTTTCGGGTCAGTGACCCTTCTTCGGTTCCGAAGAAGGGTCACTGACCCGAAACGTTAACTCTGCTTCTCTTTCCACAGATGCTGCCAGACCTGCTGAGTGAATCCAGCATTTCTTGTTTTTGTTAATAAATTTAAAGTTTGTCCTGCATAATGGGCAAGTCTGACTTATGATGAGATTGAATGAATGTGACTGTTGATTTCAAGAAAGAAAGCTGCTTTTTGATGAGAATGGCATCTACATTATAATGGTAACTGGGCTGCCAGGAAACTAAAACTAATTTCATACTGTTTGGTTGTAAAATTCGGCTCTGTAGTTTTGGCACTTTGGGAGCTGGGAGAGCAAAATAATGGCGTGGGCTCCACTCCCAATGACCTCTAGCGCGGCTAATGCCAATCGGTATCTTTTGAAGAGCAATTGTGCGTCCCATGCGTGCGCTGGAAGCGTATAGACTGGGCAGATTGCAACATCAGCGTCTAATGTTGATTTGGCCCATGATCTGCCATTTTGGACCTCGCTAGTCCTGTTAACGCCTTCTCTTAAATGCACACAGCTGAACATGTGTTCATGCATGAGGGACACCCCCACTAGAGACATCGCTGTGGAACTTTTAGGTGAGATGATTTTGACTTTGTTTTTCTGCAGCAGAGTTAGTGGACGTACTGTGTACTATGTTGTTGGAGGAATTGGTAGAAGTTCTTTCAGCCAGAACAGTGTGTTGTGGACCTTTGGAAGGAATGATGTGGATTTGAAAGGCCTCTGAGCAGAAATTTGCTTTCAAGTCCTGGTGGCTATAATTACAGTTCCTCTTGGGCTGCGGCAGGACATGGAGATGGAGCAGAGGAAGCAGAGAGGAGAAGCTGTTCATAGAGGGAGGAAGAGGAGGGTTCTTAAGAGGAGGGTTCTTAAGAGGAGATCTTATTCACCTAGAGTCTTTAGAGAGCACGTCTCCTACCTCCACCTCAGCCAGAAGCAGTGCCTGCAGTGGCTAAGTTTCACTAAGGAAGAGGTCACCGAACTATGTCACCACTTTGGACCTGCAGCTGCAGTGCAGGGCAAGGACAGCGCTTCCAATGACCGTCAAGGTCACTGAGACCCTCAATTTCTATGCCAGCAGATCCTTCCAAGCTGGAGCTGGCAACATCACCGACATTTCTCAGTTTTCCTTGCATCGCTGCATCTGTGAGGTCAGTCGAGGTCCAGTACACAAGGAGAGGGTAATTCATTGTCTTCTCTCTAAGCATAGAGAAGCAGGAGGAGGGGGCATATGCCTTTGCTAGGGTGGTGGGATTCCCAGTGATGCAGGGAGCCTTCGATTTCAAGAACGTGGCCATGCAGGCACCACATCTTAACGATGTGACTTGTTGTGTGTTCATGCCTAGAACATGATGTTAGTGAATGCCCACTATCCTGGCAGCGCTCATAATGCTTTCATCCTGTGTCAGTCAGCCGTTCCCACTGTCTTCAAGCCATCACGTTGAACTGGAGGATGGCTGCTTGACGACAAGGGCTACCTACTCTACACGAGGCTAATGACTCCTCTCCACAACCCGACCACACATGGATAATGCTTCGACAACAACAGTCATGCTGCAATGAGGAATGTCATGGAGCAGACCATCGGTACCGTTGACTGGACCACCGGAGGCCCCCCTCCACGACTTGCCAGAGGGTGTCTCACGATTTGTAGTGGTCTGCTGTGTCCTGCATAGCCTGGCAATTATGAGGGCACAGCCCTTGCCACTAGGCTGTCGGCAACAACCTCAGGAGGAAGAGAGGAGGCATCCACGATATTGTTGCTCTGGATGGACTGTCTGTGAGCATCTTGTCAGACTCTGGTTTCCCTAAAAAAAAAAAAATTACATTAACTCCACAATTCCCTACTTTCCAATCCCTCTGTTATGGACCATCATAGCATCCTCTTGGCAAAAATCCTGAAATAAAAGATACTGTACACCAGCCACTCCATACTGACTTTATCCAACAACACTTTCAATGTTGCATACAACACTGAACTATTAACCCTTGTGCTTTTCTTTAGTGCCTGTCTTGCAGGTGCCTTTGCTTGACTTAGTGCTCCAACACTGTGCTACCCCAGTGACTGCAGCATTCTTGGTGGAAAACTGCTGACTTTCAATAGAGGAGTCTAGATAGTCTTCAGGATGCCCTCGAATAGATCTGTGCCTTGAGGACCTGGCTTTGGACTGCACCATAGGCAGTAGCGGTCTGGGCTGACCAGCTGACACACAACAGCAAGGGCACTGTTGAGGTGACAGTGGTGGGAGCACGAATGTTGTCATCCTGGGAGTGGACAGCAGGTTCGTGCACCTTGGAGCCACTGCCACTCCCTGGGATGGGGCCTCAATGATCATCGTGATTTATTGGAGAGATTTGTGTGTCAACCATGCTCAGTGGGTAGCACTCTTGCCTCTGAGTCAGAAGGTTGTGGGTCCAAGTCCCACTTTAGGACTTGAACACAAAAATCAAGGCTGACACTCCAGTCCAGTATTGAGAGAGTGCTACACTGTCGGAGGTGCCGTTTTTTGAATGAATTATTAAGCCGAGCCTCGTCTGCTCTCTGAGATGGGCAGTAAACATCCCATGCCACTGTTTTGCAAAAGAGCAGGTGAGTTTTCCCAGTGTCCTGGCCGATATTTATCCTTCAATCAACATCGCAAAACAGATTATCTGGTCAGTATCACATTGCTGTTTGTGGGAGCTTGCTGTGCGCAAATTGTCTGCCGCATTTCCTACATCACAATGGTGACGACACTTCCAAAGTACTTCATTGGCTGTAAAATGCCATGAGATGTCTGGTGGTTGTGAAAGGCGCTATATAAACGCAAGTCTGTTTTTTAATTGTAGGACTACTGTGAGACCTTAAGCCTTTTGAGCACTGGTATCCACAGCCATGATGGCACCAGTCTGAGCTTGCATAGCATCAAGCTGGGCTTGCATGGAAACAAGCAGAGATCTTATGACCTCAGTCTCTGCTTCCACTGCACCACCAAGATGTTGGGTGGCTTCTGCCTGTGCTGCAATGGAAACTGAGACATTGGCTATCACACGCTGCGTCACGACTGAATGCGCAAGTGCTATCATGGAGTTGGCCACCACTTCCACACTGGAAAGGATGGTCTCCAAGCTCTGCACGACACCCTGTGCCAAGTTGGAGCTGCACTCTTCCATGCTCCTTGACAGTGACGACAGGCTTTGTGGCAGGCCTGCCAAAGCACCAAGCATTTTGGTGTGCATATCTATCATCCCTTTTCTATATGCCACCAGATCAAAGTATTCATCTGAGTCCTCTGCAGCAGAACTTGTCTGTAACCTCGCCTTCTGGGGAGCTGGCACATGCGCTATCCTTTCCCTCAGCCTTGCTGCAGCCCACTTGCTTCTGGTGACTCACTACATGCAGGTCCTGCCTATATAACTACCCTCTAAAGTATGCGTAGTGTCAGTAACTGAGCTGGCGGCTGTGGATGTCAGATCAAGTGATTGTGCATCTTCCTCAAAGGTGTTCTCTTCTCGCCCTTTATCATCAGGCATCACTGGCTAGCCAGGTGGCAGGTCTTGGGTCGATGGAAAATATAAATGCACAAGGAAGGGTTAGGGGTAAGGGAAGGGAGTTGGTTGGTGGAAAGCAAAAGATCCATGGTAACGTTGTTTGCAGCTTGTACTTCATAGCAGATTGTCGGATGAGGATGAAGTGGAAATTGAGAAGGCACATAAGGCAGGAACATACCATCATCCTGGGTAGCTTCAGCGGCGCTGGTTGCCATGGTCTCTGTGACGAGGCACCAATAATGCGGAGCACAGTCTCCTTCAAGGGGGTGAGGAGATGCAGCTGTGTTTGTTCCCCACTGGTTCCTTGCTCCTCCTGTTATGTGTCACCTTGTCCTGTTATGTGTCACCTTGTCCTGCAAGAGAGCGGGAAAAGTGTCAGTGAGTGTGTTCGGGTGATGTGCCTGTCACAGCTGAATAATTGGAAATATGTAGAAGCTGCGAGATGTGGGTGTGAGGCTTGCAGCAGTGGTGAGTGTGTGAGGGTGAAATGGAGCATATGAATATTAGGCATGAGTTCTGATGCTAGAAATTATTGATGGGTGAGTGGCAGGATGTGTTGTATTGAGCAATGTGTGAAATTGTTGGTGCGTTTGGTAGGAGATGGCATTTGAAGATGCATTCATTGACCTTGACCACACGAGTGAGATCATTGAACTTTTTCCAGCACTGTACCCAGGTCCTTGGGCCACACTCATGGCATTGACCTCTGTCGCTAATTGTTCCCATTCCCTTCTGAGTGCTTGTGTGGAGGGTCTCCTTCTCCCTGCAGAAAAATGACCTCTCCTCCTTTCCAGCTGCAGCAGTAAGGCCTCCAGTGATGCACCTGAGAACTTGTAGGCCCGCTCTCTGGCCTGATGCTCCTTTGCTCTGATTTCCTCCTGCACGGATACTCTTTCACTGCCCATTTCCAGCCCCTGCTGCTGCTAGAATGAATTTTTCCTACAAGAGATGCAGACTTGTTTTAAAAGTGTAGGCTGGCTTTAATTGATGCTAACCTCACACAAATCTGGAGCCCCTGCTGGGCTGTACACCACAATCATGGAGATAAGCAGGCAGCGTGAAGTCTACATCACTTCCATCGGGTGCGGAGTAATCGCTCATTGTGATCCCCGCGCTCACTAATGTACCTTATCCAATTTTTAGCCTTTGAGGCCCAAGACTCAGGAGGGGTATTTCAATTTTCCTATTCCAGGAGCATTTACCATGACAACTTCAAACCTATATGGGCTGAATACCAGTTTCATAACGATATGGGTGGTGTAATATGGTTATACATAAAATTACATATACAGTAAAAGCTTTGTTACCCAGCAAGCTCTATTATCCAGAATTTCTGCGGGAATTCAGGTTGCCATCTGCAGTTAGAAATGCTACCTTGCCTTGGTGACTGGTTCTCCATTCACTATAATGGGATTCTTGGTACCTGCAGTCAGACCCATTTTGCTCTGGAGATCTGCGTCCAATCTCCACTGGGGATGGCTCGTTGGAAAGGGTGGACTCTCCTGCGTACTATCTTGGTGCACTGATCCTAAAGGATTAAGGAAAAATTAAAAATTGGCTTTCCCAGTGCTGGTCCCTGTGTACCCTTCGCTCTTCTGGCAATAACTTCGGAGTGGAAGGTGAATCCCCACCCGCCTTGGTGAGTACAACTCTTGATTAACTGGAACTTTTGCTTATCTGGCACCTCTCGGGTCCAGCACATGCTGGATAACAAAGCTTTTACAGTACATACATCTTTTTGAAATCCTTTCTGATTTTTCAGCATCAGTTGTAATTCAAAAGCACCAAACAGCTCGATGAAATAACATTTGTCATGAATACGTGCTATGCCAAATGATTTTTTTTAATTCATCAGTTAGAAACCTGAATTAAACTTTAAAAAGAAAGCAAGAGACAAAGAACTGATAAAAGGTCACTGCTAGCAGCCAAAATGGCCACTGCAATTTACATCTAAATCCCCTACATACCAATGTATCAAGATGGAGACGTAGTTCTGGATATCTCCAACCAGAACAATGGTCTGAGAATTTTGAATGGACTACCTGCCATGCCTTCATTAACAAGACATTAAAGGCAATCTTGGAATATTAACACTGGTGAACATGGACCACTCAAAGGGTAATCACTGAAACATTGGAACCTAAGAGAGATTGGCATTCTTAGACCTGATCTAATTAAGTTGCAAAAGAGAGAATACACTGGGCCATCATGTGACAGACACTCCATCTGTGTGAAACAAACTGTTCCTTCTATCTACAGACAGACAAGCATCAGTAAAGGACCCAAGTGGGGCCTCCATATGACCTTGCAAATTCGAATCCTGTCTGCTGGCTGCAAGCATCCAAGCCTATCATTGCTGCAGACAGAGATCCTGGGAGGAAAACTATCTGCATCATTGTCTCCAAGAAAACCCTGAACCAATTGGCCACCTCTACCAGCCAGAAACTTCATGAACACCAGGTTTAGCCAGAAGACAACTGAGTTACCAGACTCCACAGACTGTATACCCTTTTTTTTATTGTTCGGGACTCTAATCCAACCAATCTATTCTTTCCCACTCTGTAACCTATTTGTGTGTGTGTGTGTGTGTGTGTGTAATTCTTGTCTCTGTATGTGTGTGTGAAAGTTGGGGCGTAGTTTATTATTTTACTTAGATTGGATTTTGGTTTTAAGTACAATAAACTAACTTCTTTCTTGTTTAAACTCAAGAAAACCTTTCCAATTGGTTCTTTTAGGATCATAGCACATAAAATGGGCGGCACAGTGGCGCAGTGGTTAGCACAGCTGCCTCACAGCTCCAGTGACCCGGGTTCGATTCTGGGTACTGCCTGTGCGGAGTTTGCAAGTTCTCCGTGTCTGCGTGGGTTTTAGCCGGGTGCTCCGGATTCCTCCCACATCTAAAGACTTGCAGGTGATAGGTAAGTTGGCCGTTGTAAATTGCCCCTAGTGTAGGTAGGTGATGGGGAATATGGGATTACTGTAGGGTTAGTATAAATGGGTGGTTGTTGGTCGGCACAGACTCGGTGGGCCGAAGGGCCTGTTTCAGTGCTGTATCTCTAAATAAATAAATGAATAAAGGGTTAAACACATAAAGCATATCCACTTTTCAAAAGAAATAAATCCTGTTACCGTCAAAGGAGTGGGATAAGAGGGGAGCTTTTCGACCCCTCCTCATGTGATCCTAACAGGTGACTTCTGCAAAAAGAATGCATTTTGTGCTTGTTGTATTTGTGGTAAACCCAGTAGCGCCTGCCTTTCTATTCCTTGATGTACTGCTTTTTCTTTTGTTTAGGAAACGTTGCTGTTGTACGATCATATGTTGCTGGTGCAACTTCACTTCAGGAAAGGACCACTGCAATGGCAAATATCAGTGCTAGTCAGGCACTGGGTTTTATACTGGGGCCAGGTACAAATCTTGTATGTGTAACAATGTTTTGGTCATTGGCAAGTAGTTACTGATGAGATTCGCAAGTCAGCACCTCACCATCACTCCCTCCATGTGTTTCTTGTTGTGTGTTTTATTTTAACTCTGCTTTTTTTTTGCTTTTTGATCATCTTACTGAGCTGTTAACTTTATTCTGGACTAATTATGGTGTTGATTGTGCCACATCAAATGGTAATGGACCTGAAAGTATAAAGGAAGCACTCTGTTCCTGCTGCCAGTAGCACTGCCACAGAAAAGGAAAAAATAGGATTGAGTTTTGTGGTTCACAAATCCTCTCCTTCTGCTTCTTGTCAAAGTGGCTTGGTTAGTAACACTCTCACTTCCAAGTCAGAAAGTTGTGGGTTCTGCCCCGATGCAGGATTTCAGCTCATAACCTAGCCTGACACTCCAATGCACTACTCAGGGAATTTCGCATTGTCAGAATTTCTTTGGATGCGGTATCAGACTAAGGCCTAATCAGTTTGTTAAAATCCTGTGGCACTCGTCGATGAAGAGCTGGGCATTCTCCCAGTATTATTTTCTTAACCAACACTACCACAATAGATTACTGGTCAATTTGTGAGGAGCATCCAGGAGGGCTTCTTGAAACAGTATGTGGATAGTCCAACTAGGGATGGGGCCATTCTGGACCTGGTATTGGGGAATGAGCCCGGCCAGGTGGTCGAAGTTTCAGTGGGGGTGCATTTCGGGAGCAGTGACCATAATTCCATAAGTTTTAAGGTACTTGTGGATAAGGATAAGAGTAGTCCTCGGGTGAAGGTGCTAAATTGGGAGAAGGCTAATTATAACAATATTAGGCAGGAACTGAAGAATTTAGATTGGGGGCGGCTGTTTGAGGGTAAATCAACATCTGACATGTGGGAGTCTTTCAAACGTCAGCTGATTGGAATCCAGGACCAGCATGTTCCTGTGAGGAAGAAAGACAAGTTTGGCAAGTTTCTGGAAGCTTGGATAACACGGGATATTGTGAGCCTAGTCAAAAAGAAAAAGGAAGCATTTGTAAGGGTTGGAATGCTAGGAACAGATGAAGCACTTGAGGAATATAAAGACAGTAGGAAGGAACTTGAGCAAGGAGTTAGGAGGGCTAAAAGGGGTCATGAAAAGCCATTGGCAAACAGGATTAAGGAAAATCCCAAGGCTTTTTATACATATGTAAAGAGCAAGAGGGTAACCAGGGAAAGGGTTGGCCCACTCAAGGACAGAGATGGGAATCTATGTGTGGAGCCAGAGGAAATGGGCGAGGTGCTAAATGAGTACTTTGCATCAGTATTCACCAAAGAGAAGGACTTGGTGGATGATGAGCCTAGGGAAGGGAGTGCAGATAGTCTCAGTCATCTCATTATCAAAAAGGAGGAGGTGTTGGGTGTCTTGCAAAGCACTAAGGTAGATAAGTCCCCAGGGCCTGATGGGATCTACCCTAGAATACTGAGAGAGGCAAGGGAAGAAATTGCTGGGGCCTTGACAGAAATCTTTGCATCCTCATTGGCTACAGGTGAGATCCCAGAGGACTGGAGAATAGCCAATGTTGTGCCTTTGTTTAAGAAGGGTGACAAGGATAATCCAGGAAATTATAGGCCGGTGAGCCTTACGTCAGTGGTAGGGAAACTATTAGAGAGGATTATTCGGGACAGGATTTACTCCCATTTGGAAACAAACGAACTTATTAGCAAGAGACAGCTTGGTTTTGTGAAGGGGAGGTCGTGTCTTACTAATTTGATTGAGTTTTTTGAGGAAGTGACAAAGATGATTGATGAAGGAAGGACAGTGGATGTTATCTACATGGACTTTAGTAAAGCCTTTGACAAGGTCCCGCATGGCAGACTGGTACAAAAGGTGAAGTCACACGGGATCAGAGGTGAGCTGGCAAGATGGATACAGAACTGGCTCAGTCATAGAAGACAGAGGGTATCAGTGGATGGGTGTTTTTCTGAATGGAGGGATGTGACTAGTGGTGTTCCGCAGGGATCAGTACTGGGACCTTTGCTGTTTGCAGTATATATAAATGATTTGGAGGAAAATGTAGCTGGTCTGATTAGTAAGTTTGCGGACGACACAAAGTTTGGTGGAGTTGCAGATAATGATGAGGATTGTCAGAGGATACAGCAGGATATAGATCGGTTGGAGACTTGGGCGGAGAAATGGCAGATGGAGTTTAATCCGGACAAATGTGAGGTAATGCATTTTGGAAGGTCTAATGCAGGTGGGAAGTATACAGTAAATGGCAGAACCCTTAGGAGTATTGACAGGCAGAGAGATCTGGGCGTACAGGTCCACAGGTCACTGAAAGTGGCAACGCAGGTGGATAAGGTAGTCAAGAAGGCATACGGCATGCTTGCCTTCATCGGTCGGGGCATAGAGTATAAAAATTGGCAAGTCATGTTGCAGCTGTACAGAACCTTAGTTAGGCCACACTTAGAATATTGCGTGCAATTCTGGTCGCCACACTACCAGAAGAACGTGGAGGCTTTGGAGAGGGTACTAGGAGGTTTACCAGGATGTTGCCTGGTCTGGAGGGCATTAGCTATGAGGAGAGGTTGGAAAAACTCGGATTGTTTTCACTGGAACGACGGCGGTGGAGGGGCGACATGATAGCGGTTTACAAAGTTATGAGCGGCATGGACAGAGTGGATAGTCAGAAGCTTTTTCCCAGGGTGGAAGAGTCAGTTACTAGGGGACATAGGTTTAAGGTGCGAGGGGCAAAGTTTAGAGGGGATGTGCGAGGCAAGTCTTTTACACAGAGGGCGGTGAGTGCCTGGAACTTGCTGCCAGGGGAGGTGATGGAAGCAGATACGATAGTGACGTTTAAGAGACATCTTGACAAATATATGAATAGGAAGGGAAGAGAGGGATATGGGCCCCGGAAGTGCAAAAGGTGTTAGTTTAGGCAGGCATCAAGATCGGTGCAGGCTTGGAGGGCCGAATGGCCTGTTCCTGTGCTGTACTGTTCTTTGTTCTTAATCATCTCATTGCAGTTTGGATATTACTATGCATCACAAGACATTCTGCATAATAGTTACTGTCCTCGGAAGTAACTTCTTCTATGTGAAATGTTCTGATGTGTTTTTGAGAGTTGTGATAGGGCATGACAAAATTCCAAGTCCTTCCTTAAGTTCCAATGTAGGCCACATACAATCAGTTGTGGACAGGTATAGTGATACATTTATTTTACTGTTTAACCAACAGCTGAAACTTGTGAAATACTGTCTGTCATTCCCTGGTTACTGCATCTATAAATTTCACCGACAATACATTTTGATGTTAAATCATCTGCACTATCCCTTTTAGAAAAGAAGAAACTGATAAAGAAAGGGAGAATAATGTAAGCTAGCTAAAAATATTAAAACAAACTGTAAAAGCTTCTATAGGTATGTAAAAAGGAAACGTTTGGCTAAGACAAATGTGGGTCCATTACAGGCAGTGTCAGAAGAATTTATAATGGAATAGAGAAATGGCAGAGAAGCTAAATGATTACTTTGTGTCTGTCTTCACTGATGAAGATACAAGAAATCTCCCAGAATTAGAGATCCAAGGGATTAGGGGGAATGAGGAATTGAAGGAAATTAGTATTGGTAAGAAGGTTGTATTGGAGAAATTAATGGGGCTGAAAGTTGATAAGTCCTCAGGACCTGATATTCTACATCCCAGAGTGTTGAAAGAGGTAGCTTTGGAGATAGTGGATGCATTGGTGATCATCTTCCAAAATTCTATAGATTCTGGAGTGGTTCCTGCAGATTGGAAGGTCGCAGATGTCACTCCATTATTTAAGAAGGGAGGGAGAGAGAAAACAGGGAATTGCAGACCTGTTAGCCTTACATCAGTCGTTGGGAAAATGCTAGAATCCAATCTAAAGGATGTGTTAAATGGACACTTCGATAATAATGATCTGATTGGGCATAGTCAACATGGATTTATGAATGGGAAATCATGTTTGACGAACCTATTGGAGTTTTTTGAGGATGTTACTAACAGAATCGATAAAGTGGAGTTGGTGGACGTGGTATACTTGGATTTTGCTTTTGATAACGTTGGTTGGTTCGCCAAATTAAAGCATATGGGATAGGAGGTTATATACTGGCATGGATTAAGGATTGGTTAACAGGCAGAAAGCAGAGAGTAGGAATAAACGGGTCATTCTCGTGTTGGCAGGCTGTGACTAGTGGGGTTCCGCAGGGAACAGTGCTTGGGCCTCAGCTGTTCACAATATATATTAATGATTTGGATGTGGGGACCAAATGTAATATTTCCAAGTTCACGGATTGCACAAAACTAGGTGGAAATGTGTGTTGTGAAGAAGTTGCAAAGCGGCTTCAAGGGGATTTGGACAGACTTGGTGAGTGGGCAAGAACGTGGCAGACAGAATATGATGTGGAAAAATGTGAGGTTATCCACTTTGGTAGGAGGAACAGATGTGCAGAATATTTCTTAAATGGTCATAGGTTAGAAAGTGTAGATGTACAAAGGGACCTGGGTGTCCTTGTCAGTAAGTTACTGAAAGCTAACATGCAGGTGCAGCAAGCAATTAAGAAGGCTAATGGTATGTTAGCCTTTATCACAAGAGGATTTGAGTACAGGAGTAGTGAAACCTTGCTTCAATTGTACAGAACCTTGGTTAGACCGCACCTGGAGTACTGTGTGCAGTTTTGATCCCCTTACCTTCGGAAGGATATTATTGCCATAGAGCGAATGCAACGAAGGTTCACCAGACTTGTTCCCGGGATGGCGGGATTGTCCAATGAAGAGAGATTGGGGAAACTGGGCCTGTATTTTCTAGAGTTTCGAAGAATGAGAGGTGATCTCATTGAAACCTACAAAATACTTAAAGGGATAGACAGGGTAGATGCAGCTGGGGAGTCTAGAATCAGGGGACACAATTTCAAAATAAAGAGGAAGCCATAGATCAGAGATGAGGAGAAATTTCTTTACTCAGAGGCTTGTGAATCTTTGGAATTCTCTACCCTAGAGGGCTGTAGAAGCTCAGTCATTGAGTATGTTTAAAGCAGCGATTGACAGATTTCTAAATACAAATGACATAAGGGGATATGAAGATAGTGTGGGGAAAAAGGCATTGAAATGGAAGATCAGCCATGATTGTATTGAATAGTGGGTCAGGCTCGATGGGCTGACTGGCCTACTCCTGCTCCTATGTTCCTATTTACCCATTACAAAATGAAAAATGCTTTCTGGGCCATCGTGATATAATCTCTGTCTCTGGCCATACAGACGAAGAGAGTCCCAAGTTCAATTTCGGGTTTATGCTAAATTAATTGACTTCAGCCAGGGAGGCTGCAACATACCCAAGTTGGAGAAGGGGAAAAATTGACTGTTTTTTTGTTATTGATAAATAAACAGTGACTGCTACTTAGAAATTTGCATGTATGAATGCTGTGATGTCCTTCATTGTCAAAAATCTTGCTATCACTCTGTGCAGACTCATGCATGATCAATTAGCCTAAGCTGAGTTACTGGAGGTCACCCTCCTCTGTGGAACTGCAACTCAATGAGAAAATTGCTGCTTTCAGAATAGGGGGAGGGGAATGAATTGCAGACAGAAAAAAAAAATACATCTGCATGCTGTAGAAATTATTGCACTAGAACAGAGAAATACAACTAAAACAACCATTTGCATTTGATAGCACTTCAACCATAAACACATTCTAAATTATTGAAAATGACACAATGCCGGGAAGGAAGAAGCTTGAAGAACTGGCAAAAAGCTAGGTGGAAAAGATAGAATTATGTAGAACTTACAGCAGAGAAACAGACCGTTCGATCCATCTAGCCCATCCCAGTGTTTATGCTACTTACAAGCCTCCTCCCACTTGACTTCATTTAATCCTATCAGTATAAAGGCCTGCTCAGGTCGGGAAAAAGAACCCAACTCGCCCAGCCCAACCTGGCCAGAGTCAGTCCAATTTTGCCCCGAGCCCGAGCCGGACCCGACCATCCCTTTACTTACCTTCAGACTAGGAAGCTGCAGCGCATGCGTGATGACATCACAATGATGTCACTCGCTCACTGCCGAAACTCCGTTTCATCCCGGACTCCCAGCTCAGGTAAGTTTTTTTTTTTTTATAATTTCAATATTTACCAGCAGAGCACTTACCGTGTGTGTCCGGCCCGGACCGACCTGAACCCGACACGTGTCGTCGGGTCCTGTCGGGCTCGGGTCGGGTAGCAGGCCTTTATATCATTATATTCTTTTATTTGTTTCTCCCTTATGTACTTATCTGTCCCCTTAAATCTGTCTCTGCTGTTCATGTCAACTAATCCATGTGGCAGCAAGTTCCCATTCTAACCACTCTCTGGCTAAAGAGGTTTCTCATGAATTTATTCGTGACTATCTGTTATATTTATTGCCCCTAGTTTTGGATTCCCCAGAAGTGTGCCTATCCTATCAAACCCCTTCAAAATTTATAAAACCTGTATTAGTTCTACTTTCAGCCTTCTCTTTTCTCGAGAAAAGAACCCCGGCCCGTTCAGTTTTTTGTTGATTGTTATAACCCATCAGTTCCAGTATTACCTTCTCCAGTGCCTCTATATCCTTTATATCATATAGTCTAACCAAGGTGCTACATGAGTTTAACTTCACTTTTATGCTTTTCAGTTCCCCAGTGCTTTGTTTGCATTTTTAAGTGGCCCTGTTAACTTTAAATAATTTGTCAATCTGTACCCCTAAATCCCTTTGTCCCTGCACCCCGTTAGGACACCTATTTTTCTAGAAGCATTTGTCCTCCTTGCGCCTCACAGGATACTTGTTTATATTGAAATGTATTTGCCATTTACACAATCATGGGTGATCTTTTGCCTCAACTCCACCTTCCCATTTGCGCCCCATATTCCTTGAATCCCTGAAGATCAAAAATCTTATCTATTTCAACATTAAATATACTCACTGATGGAACATCCACAACCCTTTGGGGTAGACAATTTCAAAGATTCACAACCCTCTGAATGAAGAAATTTCTCCTCATCTCTGTCCTAAATGATAGACCCCTTATCCTGAGGCTGTGCCCCGTGTTCTAGATTCTCCAGCCAGGGAATACAACCTCTCAGTGTCTACCCTGTCAAACCCCTTCAGAATCTTATATGTTTCGCACCTTTCAACTTCTGCCAGTTTGAGTAAAATACCTTTAATCCCGATATTCTATTTTCTGTTTTGTAGCCAGCTTGCTATACATTCTGCTACTTGTTGCCTGACTCCACATGTTCTGACCTTAGTCATGAGTGCACTATGAGACCTAATGGAAAGACTTTTGAAAACTCAAGTATATAACATCTCTTGCATTACCCTTGTCTACTCTTCCTGTTACTTTCTCAAAGACCATGCTGACTATTTAATTATATTTTTGGTTTCTTGATATTTCTCTATTACTTGTTTACTTAATGTCAAGCTAAACTTGTTTATAGTTCCCTGGACTTGTTTTAGCTCCCTTTTTAAATATAAGAATAACATGAGATGGATTTTAAGGTAACTCTGTACTTCCTTTATTTTAAAGGTGTAGGAGGACAGAGAAAGAGAGGCAGAATGATTTTGAGAGTGTGTTCTATGGAGTAGAACTGAGGTGACTGAAGGAGCCACCAATGGTGAGGTGAAAGGCTGGTGCACCAAATGCTAGAGTCAGAGGAATGGAGTGTTTAGGAGGGAATATATAGATGAGCATTTTGTAGAGATTGGAAAGGTCAAGGAGAAATTCTTAGATGAAGACAAGGATTTTTGAATTATGTTAATTTCTTTTGCAAGATTAATAACAGTTATGATCACGTACCTTTGGCTACACCCTCAATGCTTCTTTGCCAATCAACATTTTTGCCTCATTATCTCCATTGATCTTCAGTTGATCTCCCACAACTACTCCACTACAAAATGTTTCTCCAAGAAGCTTGGCTAAGTTTTCATGCCAAACAATCCTTTTCCATTCAAGAACTCATAATTCTCTAATAAAACCCAGGATCATTCAAGGCTTGACTACTGCAGGCACATCTGGGGAGTCCTTCTAACTCAGTCCTTGTTGAGAAGAAAATAAATATTTAGTGTAAAAGATGAAGCCAAACTTCTTGGAGGCAATGCTAAATGGAGGAGTTGCAATCTGTCGATTGGAGATGAGCAGAGATAATGGGGCAACCAGAAGTATATGGCTGCATGAGATTGGAACAGGGAACAAAATGCGAAAAACTGGTTGATTGGGTGACATTAGCTACACCCAATATGGAGAGTTTTCAGTAATTTGGAGATTCAGGCTTGACCTATATTTAGTTTAATTTGCCTTTATTGGTTGAGAATGATTGTTCTTTGGAGGCTCAAATAGTGAACCATTGTTTATTCTTGGTGGATATTCACTTCTAGGAGAAGAGTTATGGTCACCTGTGCAATTCAATTTTTAATAATTGTGCTGTATTCAGCATTAATATATTAAGTAAAATATTTTTATTGATGTTCAACAACAGGACAACTGCTGTACTCATGACTTTGAGTGTTAATAGTCACAAAGATAGATAGGTTGCTTTCTAAATTTATTCTGTTTCAGCTTTGCAGACTGCTATGACAGGCATTGGACAAACAGGAGTGTCTTGGAAGTTGATTGATCTTGAATTGAACATGTACACTGCACCAGCTTTCCTAGGAGCTTTTCTAGGAGTTGCAAATATTGTTCTTATTATTGCGTTATTCAGGTAAGTACTGATGGCTGCTTCATTTTACCAAGTTTTATGATATCAGTAACAAGGTGGTGGTAATAATTGCATTGTACACTTGTTTCAAAAAAGCTTTCCTATGCTAGTTGACACTAGGGTTTTGTTGGCAAAGATTTTGTGGCAAAAACTGTTTTTTAACTCCCTTCTTTATGTATTTCCTTCCCTGAGTGAAATTCAGCTTGGTATGTGCTCACATGAGAGATCTGGAACATTATTGTTTCTCACCTATGCTCCTTTGTGACCAGCTGCCTGGAGTGTACATGTGTAATGGGAATTATTTTCCCCCTCTCCACCCCCTCTAAATAAGATTGTGTTCCATCAGAAAAGATTGGATCCAAAACTCCAAATATGGTGAGTCCTTTTGGAGAAGGTGCCAAATGGAATGATTGTATTTGATATCCTGGTGGTTGGCTTAAGGGTAGTAACCTGGAGTGAATAATCTGCCCACTGTCTTGGCTAGGGAATGGAGGGTGAAATGGCTGGACACAAAGGAATAGAACCGTGTGAAACAAAATGAAGCTGTTGAAGGATAAGGTACTGGAGATTGGGTGGTAGCTGTGTTAGGCTACAGTCATTTCTGAGACAAAATCTCGAGCAAATCTGGCTCAAACTGGTGGAATGCAGGCATTCCCTCCCTCTTCTGGCTGTAGGAGGCCTACATATCATGAGTTTGGTTCATATCAATCCTGTTCCTAATGGAAATGTGCCCACTGCCCAAAAGTGGCACCAAATTGGCAATCACATTCACATGTCACATTATCAGAGTAGAAGGGTTTTTCCGCTGCAGCTGACTGGGAGTGTTTAATGCTGATGCTGGGTGCCTGTAATGGAAGGTGTTCCATCTACCAGCACTAACGCTCCTCACCTTGCTGAGTATAACTATTCTACAAACACACAAATGGAAAGAAAAACATGAAAGTTGCTCACCCACAGTCATGCAGATTCAGTACTGGAATTGTTAAATATAGTCTACTCCACAAAGGTTCAGAAGATTTCATGATATTTAAACATTTAAAAATTCTATAAAGTGTATTTGAATCATAGTTTTTTATTATCTCGGTGGAGCTTTCTATACTCTCTACAGCATTATGTTGAACCCTGTCTCAAAACCTTTTTGTCATTATTAAGTTGTGTATTTAATTATAACATTCAGATCAGAAAACAATTCTAAACAAATTTTTTTTTTCAATTGACTGAAAAGTTTGTCCAGTAATGTATTTTCAGTGTAACTGAGTTATCCAGACCAGAAATTCCGAGATTTAATTCTCAGAGCTGAAGACTAAAGGTTGGGGCAAAAAAAAAAAATCAGTCTGGGTTTTTGCTCCTGATCTTTACACAGCAACCCAGTGAAAATACATATGCTTGATTTTTTTTTTTAAACAGAAAATTGGACAATTGTTTTTATGCTCTTCAGCTTCTGTATGAATGCTGTGTTCCATGGTCAAGGTGAGATAATTCTATCCATACAGATCTACACTAGCATTCATTCCTTGGTTTCCTACTAGGACGTCCAACTACCTTTCCCTTCTGCTTCCATATGTAACAGAAAAACATTACTATGCTTAAATGTAAAGCTCAAGTTATAATAACAGTCAAGACTGGCATTCAGACATGACTCTCTTAGAGGGACCATTGCTTTAACAATGGCCCAGAATTTGTGATGAGAATAATGGTGAGGCAGTCAACACTTACTGTTATAATGGAGGAAATTTGACAGCAACTTCTGGAGTATGCACAGAGGCAGTTATACGCAGAAATCTGAAAGTTGCTGTCAGAGATACACCAATTCTCCACAGGGTGCGCTGTGTAGTCCACGCCAGTAGAATTGGCATTGAAATCACTTCAATAGTGAAAAGAATAAGTTCATTAGCGATAGTCAGCACGGTTTTGTGAAGGGTAGGTCGTGCCTCACAAACCTTATTGAGTTTTTCGAGAAGGTGACCAAACAGGTGGATGAGGGTAAAGCAGTGGATGTGGTGTATATGGATTTCAGTAAGGCGTTTGATAAGGTTCCCCACGGTAGGCTATTGCAGAAAATACGGAAGTATGGGGTTGAAGGTGATTTAGAGCTTTGGATCAGAAATTGGCTAGCTGAAAGAAGACAGAGGGTGGTGGTTGATGGCAAATGTCCATCCTGGAGTTTAGTTACTAGTGGTGTACCGCAAGGATCTGTTTTGGGGCCACTGCTGTTTGTCATTTTTATAAATGACCTGGAAGAGGGTGTAGAAGGGTGGGTTAGTAAATTTGCGGATGACACGAAGGTCGGTGGAGTTGTGGATAGTGCCGAAGGATGTTGTAGGGTACAGAGGGACATAGATAGGCTGCAGAGCTGGGCTGAGAGATGGCAAATGGAGTTTAATGCGGAAAAGTGTGCGGTGATTCACTTTGGAAGGAGTAACAGGAATGCAGAGTACTGGGCTAATGGGAAGATTCTTGGTAGTGTAGATGAACAGAGAGATCTTGGTGTCCAGGTACATAAATCCCTGAAAGTTGCCACCCAGGTTAATAGGGCTGTTAAGAAGGCATATGGTGTGTTAGCTTTTATTAGTAGGGGGATCGTGTTTCGGAGCCACGAGGTCATGCTGCAGCTGTACAAAACTCTGGTGAGGCCGCACCTGGAGTATTGCGTGCAGTTCTGGTCACCGCATTATAGGAAGGATGTGGAAGCTTTGGAAAGGGTGCAGAGGAGATTTACTAGGATGTTGCCTGGTATGGAGGGAAGGTCTTACGAGGAAAGGCTGAGGGACTTGAGGGTGTTTTCGTTAGAGAGAAGGAGAAGGAGAGGTGACTTAATAGAGACATATAAGATAATCAGAGGGTTAGATAGGGTGGATAGTGAGAGTCTTTTTCCTCGGATGGTGATGGCAAACATGAGGGGACATAGCTTTAAGTTGAGGGGTGATAGATATAGGACAGATGTCAGAGGTAGTTTCTTTACTCAGAGAGTAGTAGGGGCGTGGAACGCCCTGCCTGCAACAGTAGTAGACTCGCCAACTTTAAGGGCATTTAAGTGGTCATTGGATAGACATATGGATGAAAATGGAATAGTGTAGGTCAGATGGTTTCACAGGTCGGCGCAACATCGAGGGCTGAAGGACCTGTACTGCGCTGTAATGTTCTAATTCTAATAGTGTGAACTTGAGGTACTTGCCACTAGTTCCATGCTAAAAATGGCTGAATATGTTAGGGCTAATGCATTCAGGGGTAAGTGAATTTGTAATATGCTAAATGATAATTATTGCTGAACAACCTCTCTGGCCATGAATTTTTTTTAAATAAATGTTGTGTCTCATTCCCTCAGAAGAGAATTTGTGCTGGAGATTTAAAACAAAACTTTTTTTTTTACATTTTCAGACTGACTCTTTTATCTATCTCCCTTAATCTCACTGCACAGTGGTGCAGTGGTTATTCCGAAGCCTCACAGCTCCAGCGACCTGGGTTCAATTCTGGGTACTGCCTGTGTGGAGTTTGCAAGTTCTCCCTGTGTCTGCGTGGGTTTCCTCCGGGTGCTCCGGTTTCCTCCCACAGCCAAAAGACTTGCAAGGTGATGGGTAAATTGGCCATTATAAATTTCCCCGAGTATAGATAGGTGGTAGGGGAATATAGGGACAGGTGAGGATGTGGTAGGAATATGGGATTATTGTAGGATTAGTATAAATGGGTGGTTAATGGTCGGCACAGACTCGGTGGGCCGAAGGGCCTGTTTCAGTGCTGTATCTCTGAATCTGAATCAAATCTTTATTTCACTTTCAGTGTATTATTTAAATCTAATTTCTATTTTCCTGGTTTGGACACTATGTAGCACAATGCGGATTCTGCAATCTGTTTGATTGAAGAGCTATGCTATTGCTTTCCCTGTTCACAGAAGTCACAGACACCCTGTAGAGGGTGCCACATTGGAATAGATGCCAGATTAGTGGAAATCTTTGCTGACAAGCCCACAAAACATGTATGGGCAACTGTCAGAGAGGTGAATGGCAAGCTCCGTTCCTTTGCTGCTGAGAGCAAAATCCAAACTATTATGGCAATTGGGCCACAACAGAATATTATTTTAAAAGTGTGTACAAATTGTCATTTTAAAACCATATCTAAAATTACAATTTTAAACATCTCTACAAAGACAAACATTTGTTTTTTAGCCCCAGTTTTAACCTTCAATATATTTTTTGCCCCACAGGGAGCATTGCGTTATTGATTTGGATAGCATGAAAAGTAAAGATGGTAATATCCAAGGTAACTCATTCACATTTTCCTGAGATTTCTGTTGAATCAAATTATTAATATATGGATAGTGGCCTATGGAGTATTTCTGTGCTTTTGTGTAGAAAGTCCTGAGGTGCTTGAAAATTCCTATGGCAACATTGATCTAATTGCAGTGGTGACGTCCAACATCCTGTTTTTCATCATCCTATTTGTGTTTGCTATTTTTGAAACGTAAGTGTTTTTCTGGTTTACAAAGCTATTTTTCTGTACTGTACTCGGCTAATTTGATTCTGTATGGCGCACCGTTCTTCTAATAATTAATAGATGATTTGCCAAGGGACTAGCAATTCACAGGATCCATTCTTAATACTGCCTAATCTTGTCAAATGTGAATGAAATTAAATCAACCTTCATCCTCAAGCTCTATTTGAATCCATTAGCTGTGTGCCCATAGCAAAGCGCCCCTATAATTAAAAAAAATTATGATGAGGATTATAAATTACATAATTAGGCCTCATGGTAGTTGTGGCTATTGGTCTGTGTCCCTGAGACGGTTTGTACAGTCTCTTTACATTTCAGAATTGAATGAGAAGTTTAAACGTTTTGGCTGCAGGTTTTAAATTTAAAGGACATAACTGAATATTCTTACATAATTAAGGCAAGGTGGGTAACAGAAAGTGCTGC